>NW_008684530.1:0-487 GCF_000695815.1 Acanthisitta chloris | reverse complement strand
CACACCCGTGTGCCCTCAGCACACCTGTCCCTCACACCTGCCAGGGGTGCCCAGCGGTGCCCAGGGGTGCCCAGGGATGCGCAGGTGTGCCCAGGGATACCCAGGGATGCCCAGAGGTGCCCCGTACCTCCCACACACACCTGGGCACACACCTGCCTGCCCGGGGGTCCCTGTTCCCCCCCACACACCTGGGCACACACCTGTGCCCTCCCCACCTCCACATGTACCCTTAGCACACCTGCCAGGAGTGCCCAGGGATGCCCAGAGATGCCCTATACCTCCCACACCCCTGGGCACACACCTGTGCCCCCCACACCTGCACACACGTGTGCCCTCAGCACACCTGCCAGGGGTGCCCTGTACCCCCCCACACACCTGGGCACACACCTGTGCCCTCCCCACGTGCACACACGTGCCCTCAGCACACCTGACAGGGATGCCCAGGGATGCCCAGAGATGCTCAAAGGTGCCCTGTATCCCCCCACAC
>NW_008684529.1:6957-7169 GCF_000695815.1 Acanthisitta chloris | reverse complement strand
CGGGGCACAGCGCCCCCTGCCGCCCGCGCCCGCCTGGGTCGGGCAATCAGAATCAGAGACCAACTTGCCTGGAAGAGACCTCAAAGACCATCGAGTCCAACCCTATCGCTGTTACTACTCCATGGCACTATGTGCCACATCCAGTCTCATCTTGAAAACCTCCAGGGATGGTGACTCCACCACCTCCCTGGGCAGCACATTCCAATGTCTGA
>NW_008684529.1:508-6694 GCF_000695815.1 Acanthisitta chloris | reverse complement strand
CTCTGTAAAAATTCTCTTCCTAATATCCAACCTCCTCTGCGATGCCAAGGAAACCAGCAGCGTGGGCTGACCCGGAGCCGGTGAGCAGCTCTGTCTCTGAGCTTTCTCACAGACATCCTCTTTACTTTGTCACCTTTCCCAGCTCTCTGCAACAGGCATTTTTCCATCACGTGCATCTCCCTAATTGCCTTCTCCTAGTTCTGAAGCAGTCAAGGCATGCTCTACTCCAGACTGCTGCTGGATTTGCCATGTGTGAATGTGTAAGCAGATTGGTGCTATTTATGCTGGCATAAAGTTGCCAGCTCACTCAGTATGGAGAGCTTGCAAATCCCCAGGTGAAGCCAGGCCAGCAGCAGCCCAGCTGCACCAAGAAATGCACCAGACTTGGTCCAGGGACCTGAAATCCCAGACATTGGTCTCTGCATCAGAAATGCTTGCCTGCTCAAAAAATGAACTGGATCACAGTGGTTTATTTCACACAGACTGGTCACATCAGCCCTGACAAGGTCACATACACAAAAGGTTGCAAAAACTCTTCTGGGAGTTCTTAGTAAGAGCAATCTGCTTTAAGTTCTCAGATGAAGTGAACATTGTTTGCCTGTGTGAAAGGCAGTAATATTAACATCACACTTCAGACATCTACAGCACTTTGCAGGGATTAACTAGTTAATCCCCATAACAGCTCTAAGCAATTTTTGCTGAGGCATTATTATTCCCCATTTCATATATTGCAGGTGGCAGGATTTCTCCAAGACCAGCAGTTCCCAAACTCTGGGCCAGTCAGTCTAACTGTCCTTGCTGTCATCTTCTCCAGATGGATGGATGAGCAAGGGCTATTCATGTAGGCACAAGACACGGACCAAAGTGCTCATCTGGCTGGCAGAAGGGACCATACTCATGGTTTCTTGGGTTAAAGGGATAAACATACATCCATTAGAGCAGTCCAGGCTGAACACTTTGCCTCAAACAGAGCTGGAAGCCTGATGAATTGACCATCTACTCACGGAGACGGTAATTTGGTTTTCATGTATCAAGGAAAATCATCAAGTTAAAAGCCTTGTAGGCCAGTGTTCCTGCTTATCTTGTAATCTTCTATGACAGCAGCAGCCACCTTGAAATCTTACTTGACAGTGAGTCAGCCTGGATTGAGGAACCTCTTTATTTCTGGGAAGTTTGCTCCAGTATCTTGACATTCCACCTGTGGAGAGTTTGCCAAGCTCTGCCCATAGATGTCCCAGAGCAGGTGTCTTTCACAAAGCACAGCAAATAGGGTGTAAATTGCGTATGTGAGCCCCACAAGAGGTTTTTTAGGATTGCTGTTATTAGTAATACAAAACCAGAAGGCTTCTCCTCAGTCGGGGCTGCTCTTGGGATATCAATTTGAGTTGCAGATGAGGGTGTTTAAGGCCTTTTCAATCCTCATATCCTCTCCTTGTAGAGTGCTAATCTGAGCATCCACCATCTGGGGCAATTCAGTAACCCTATAGCTGTGGTTTCAAAGAGGCAAGAGCCTCCATCACAACTGCTGCAGCCACCAAAAGAACAGCAGAGCTGCTGTGGTCTGTGGTTGATGTGTGCTCTCCAGGGGAGGGACTGCCAGTGTGCACTGGGACTGGCCACAGTCCTGGGCAAAGCTGGGGGCAGGCTGCCACAGTCCCCTGCATGCTCTGATTGAAGAGAGACACTGAGATGATGAAACATGGTTACACACTTTGGTTTAGACACTGAGATGATGAAACATGGTTACACACTTTGGTTTAACTGCTGCTGGACTTCACACTGAGGCCAAATATACCTTTCTGCCTTGTGCAGGGTCAGTTGAATGTGACATGGGGTAGCATGGGCAGATGGGTACAGGAACTTTGCATGCTGCTTTGACCACCTTTGTAGGACTTTCTGCCCATGGCTTTGTGGTCCTGTTCTTCAGAGAAACCCAGAATTGAGCAGAACAGCCACTGGAGAGTTTTAAAATGTGGTTGTCAGCAGATGGGTCACTTTGTACCAGGAGCCCAGGTTCCAGCAGGGGTGGGAAACAAAGATATCACCCCACACCCTTCCTCTCCTCATAGCTAGACGATGAATTTCTCCTTATTGTCCTAGTGACATCCTGTCTCAAGAGAAGATCTGGAGGAGGATAAGAAGGATCTTACAGACTGGCTCAAAGAGTTTGGAAGGCAAAGCGTGAGAACACATCACGTGGTGGGGCAGACAGTGGGGCAGCAGGGAGGAGCAGCACCCCGGTGTCGAAACCAAGGGCAGGAACATGATGGAAAGAGCCAGACAGCAACTAGCCGCATAAACCCAGCATGAGCAATGTAGTCTGGTTGTAAGTCCGTGCTCCGGGGAGTGGCTCAGTGCAGGCACAGCCTGGCTGAGCACCTGCAGATGGAGCTGTGAGAGCAGGTCCTGCCGAGCAGCAGCAGTCAGCATCTGCTGTCTGCAAAGCCCGGTGGGTGAGGCAGGCGGCCAGGAAAGGCTGGAGAGAGGCACATTGACACTCACCTGGCTTGGGAAGGTTGGGGCTTCCCAGGCTGAGAAACAACCGTGTTTGGAGGAATTTATCATGCTTGGCAAACGGTTTCCTAACCAGGGTGAGAAATCTCAGAGATGGGGAGGAAAAAGCACTGTCAACAGCAGAAGTACCCAACCAACAGACACTAACCCAAGTGTCAGGGCATTTGCTTAGAAAACAGACTGAAACACAGCACAGTGTAAAACAAGGAGTGGGACTACCACTACCTGGAGCTGTAGAGGCAGCCTTCTCTCAAGGGAAAAACCTAAATGCCACCTATTGCAACTCGAAACTCTGTGACGTCTTCCAGTTTTGTGGATAATTATTACACAGATCCCTCCTCCCACGTGACCTCTCCTGGAGCAGTGACCAGGACAATGTCCTCCTGTTCCTCATATGCAGCCCTATATTGCCCCAGGGAGGATGTTGAGTTTCCCTGCACAACTCCCCTTCGAGCCCCACATCCCTTCCCCGTGCAAGGCTGGCTGCTCCCGGCACCGCGGGGGGCTCAGCCCCTCTGCCAAGCGCTTCCCTGGCGCAGTGCAGCTCTCCAGGGGCTCGGCTGGCTGCACTCTCAGCTCCACTTTGGAAGCAGGAGTGCTGGAAGTGGAAACTCATCTCAGATCCGTCCAGGAGCAGCAGGTTCCTGAATTCCTGGTAAAAGAGAAAAAAAACCCAACAAAATCAGCAAGTGAGCGGACACGATGGTGGAGAGGACAGAGGTGGGAGTGTGTGCAGCTGCAGCTACGTGTCCATGGAGGATAACACCATGGTGTTACAGCCTCTGTAGAATGCTCTGCTGTCTGGTAAAACACTCAGCCATTGCACCCAGAAAACAGTCCATTCTTACGCACCCCTCCTGGGTCAGGCATCGATCCCATTTCACTCCAAAAAGGCTATTTTTTTTGCTGTTGTTTGCTGTGAGGACAGCCAGGAAGGGTAGGAGTGTACAAAGAGACAGTCAGCTGGCAAAAGAGAAATGTTCAGCAATACAGAACATATCCACAGTCCAGCTCATTTCTTTGCTGAGCTCCCTGCAGCCACCGAGCCCATCTCCTTGCCCCAGCAGCAGGATGCTGCTCCCTTCGAGATGGGAGCCCTACCCATGAGTTCATTTCCCAGGCTCAGATGCTCCAAAGTGACCCCACTCCCTGGGAGGGGGCTGCACGACCCAACTATCCGGGAGGCCAAACAAGGAAAGCCTTTCTTGACAAGGGAGAAAAAGGACCTGGGAGGCCCCCTCAGCCCACCCGACCCCTGTAGCAAATAGCTATAAATCCTCCCACTTCCCCATCGCAGCATTCCCGGGCACTCCCCCTCTCACTGGAGGTGGGCCTGGCTCTGCAAAGCATGTCAGTGCTGGCTGGCCTTGGAAGGTAAATACGCAGCTGGCTGATCAGAGGGTTTTTCTGACTGAGAATGAACCTGACTTTAACCAGTACATAGCAGAGCTGGGCACAAGCTGCTGTTGGGCTTTGACAAGCTCCCTGCAGGAATGGTTCTCCCAGACCCTTTTATCCAGCTTCATCAAGGCTGTGTGGCCCCTACAAGGAGACCCTGGGGATGAGGCTGGCATGGGGCACTCTGATCCCACAGCCATCAGCCTGGACTCACTCAGGCTCTGCACGCGCTGAGTTAGTGGTGAGCAGTGTATTTGCGCTGGCCACAGGAGGATGAGGCATCAGGACTGGCACCTGCACACCTCATGGTTAGGTTAGCTGCTCAGCAAGTCTTTAGAGAATAGTTAACTTGATAGAGATTAGCTGAATCTCCATATCTGTCCTCAAAGCCTCTCTCATCTCTGTTCATTTGCAGCAGAAAGCTGGGAAATGATCTGCCACATTGCCCTTCCTCCACTGTTTTTTCCCCTAGCTCCACCCCATCACTCCAGCAAGGCTGCTCTCAGAGTCCCCACATTCCACTGTCACCTTCTCACCCTACACCTTCACCAGCCTCTCCTCCCCAGTCGAGCCTCCAAGCACTTCCCCTCTCCAAATCCTCCCTTCCAGTACAGCTTGTCCTGCCTCCTCCCTTCCAGGATCACCCCCCTCTACCTCCTCCCCATCCCAAGTTCTTCCTTGCTGGCTTGGTTCTGTCTCAAGATAAGCCTGCCAGGGAGGTTTGAGTATCTGCTCCCCACGCAGGGGAAAGCCCTCTGGCAGGGCTGTTACCTTGGCTCCCTGCCATGCAGCATCACAGTTTTGGTTAGCCTAGGGCAGGGGGGAGCCCATGGGTGCCCCTGCTAAAGACCAGAAAGGTCCAGAAGCTTCCCAAGCACTCTGCTTGCAATTTAACACAGTTCACAGATGCTCAATGCTCTGGAAACCTGGTGTTTTATATAAGTGATTGCTAATCATCACCACGGGGCTTACCCATAGTAATGGCACATGAATCACACCTGGTGCAGGTTTCAGCTCCTCCTCTGGCACATAGAGATATGAAATGCACAGCTGAGATCATGCAGATAAGGGTGCCATGAACTTGTTCCCATTTCAAGGTGCCAAGGGATCACTCATGTAGGAAGGCAGGGTGCTGGTTTGGGGGTGCTGCCCAGCATCACAGCTTATGCCCCATCCTGGCACTCACAGCACAAGCTGCCCAGCAGGGAGACAGTGGCATCCTGCCCCGGGTCTGTGTTTCAGGGGCCACTGGCAGAGGTCACACGTGGCAGTGAGGGGTGGTGCAGGCAGGGGAGTGCTGCAGAGTCTGGCAAGGTGTTTTCCAGGCAGAAGGGCTGTGACCCATGCAAAGCTGGGCAGAGTGTCAGGCAGGTGGGTGAATCATGCCTTCCTCCCAGTTTCTCCCCATCGATTATGAAAGGAGCCGAGATGGCTGCCATAGATACTGGTGTGTGTGGCCTGTCCCCCCAGTCACCGTCTGCCATAGGCTCCCCTCCGTGGTGGAAATCACACAGAGATCCATCGCCTTACAGTGACTAGAGAGGCCCAGATCACTGAGGATTTGCAGCCCTTGGAATAGAGACCCAAGATCTCTAAGATGTTTTTAAGAGGTTTCTGGCACTTTGGTTAAGCCATGTCGCAACCTGCACAGTGTAGTTTGCAGTGCAAACAGCACAGAGAGACCTCTTCCTTGAGCTCCTGCTCCAGGGAGCCAGAACCTGCTAAAACTCACCAAACTTCCACCATCACTTTCTTTTTTTTGAGCTCAGTCCTTAAAGCTTGACTGCCCATGACTTACTGAGTCCCACACAACTTTCTGAGATTCAGCAATATTATCCTTGGGAGTGCTAAACTCAAATACATCAGAGAGTCACATGCAGTTGACCTATATCACAAGCTAAGGTCTTCCAAGTGAGAGTTCTTCACCTGCCCAACCCAGCTACCCAGGACGTGTGTGCCTCTGAGTGATCACACCGGGTAGCATCAGGATATCTGCCATCATCTCCAAACCATCTTCTGGAGCTGCAATGATACATCATGCTCTGTGTTTTAAATGGATGGAAAGAGTCATGGCTCCTGTACAGAGCAATATTGCAGCCAGGGACATATCCATGACCTCTTTTCCCTTGTGCAGTGCCTCCATTCGAGCTGGAGCATCCCGATGCTCAGACACCCTCCCCTTTTGATTTCTTTCCCTGCTTCAAAAGCCATCACTTTCCACTCGCTGCACATTCCCCTGATTTTAAGCAAGACCTATGCTAAGAATTATTGTTT
>NW_008684529.1:0-475 GCF_000695815.1 Acanthisitta chloris | reverse complement strand
GGCTTTCTTTCTTTCTTTCTGGGTTTTTTTTTTTCAATTTCAGGAATGTTGTAAGTAAATTCACAGCTGAACAACAGTGGGAATGGAAACCCTCAGAGCTGAGGGCTGCCTACGTTACAGGTACGGTAATTCCAAACTGATCCTCCTTTGTGCTGATAACAGGGCTGGCTATTGTTTTCCTGAAGTCCACATGTCCGAAAACACCGCAGGCGGAGACAATTGCAGTGAGCATGTGCTTTTGAATCTGTTTCTAAAACACGCCTGGGATTTAAGCTTTTTAAAAATCATGACCCTGATTCTGCTTTTTTCAAACTCAAAAGGAAAAATTCACTTGGCTCGAAATGAAGAAGGGTCTAGCTCTTAAATACAACTTACAAAGACACAAACGTGACCCTCTTTTTTTTTTTTTCTTGTGATGAAAGAACAAAGCCTGAGAGCTTTCAGCACTTCCCAGCTTCTTTCTCCCCGCCCCTTA
>NW_008684528.1:28208-28578 GCF_000695815.1 Acanthisitta chloris | reverse complement strand
GCCGCCGCCGCCCGCGATCAGCCACCGAGGACTCTAAGGGGCTAATCTGTCTTTCTATGTACTTCCAGACTGCAAGTTTTTTGAACTTTCTGTACAGTTTGTGAGGATTTTTTTTGGGTTTTTTGGTTTTTTTGTTTTTGTTGTTTTTTTTTTTTTTTTGCCTCTGGCCATCCATGTTGTTCCGAGGTCACTGTTTGTTTCTTGGATGGATGCACAGTTGGGATCTGTGTTTCTGGCACAGCTCAAACCAACCAACAACTGAGGAGCTAACAGACCTGGTGTACATGACTTGTATGATTACTCTTGTATCACTGCAATCCATATACCTTATTTTTTTTAACGAAACATATTAAAAAAAAAACAAAAACAC
>NW_008684528.1:17992-28174 GCF_000695815.1 Acanthisitta chloris | reverse complement strand
AAAAAAAAAAAAGAGAATTTAAAGACCAAAAACTGTGCTGGCGAAGTTCATCCCTCCCCCTCACACCTCCGATGGGCTGCAGAGGAAGCAGAAAGGATTTTTTGCTGAGTTCTAGTAGAGGTCTTGATCTTTGGAATGCATGCCAGTAATGTATTTTATGGTACATGTTACTAATTTATGTTGGATATTTGTATTTGTGTTCTATTCTGTTCTTTTCTTTAAGGTATATGACTATTTTGCAATAATTTTGATGATTCTTATGATATTTGGAGGAAAGAATATGGCTTTTACATGTCTTGAGGGTTTTTTTTTTCTTTGTTGATGCCCCACCATGATTGACCAATGTGATAAGGACTACAGAGCATGTATGTTTTCTACTGTTTGTAATAAGTAATTTCGTTAATCTTGCTGCTTATGTGCCAATTTAGTGAACCCAATCTTTGCCGCGACCTCCTTCCTCCCCTTCCATCCTCTCCACCCTGTGATATTATCCAAGAATGTATCAATAAAGGATTTTGGTTAACTTTTTTTTTATTTACTCCAATAAATATTTTTTTTTTCAGTTGTTCCCTCCCCCTTTCCCCCTTGTGACTAACATTTATTTCATCACCTTTTCAGGCATGGACATCCAAACCCTCACTCAGAGAGGCTGTGTGATCATCCAAAAACTCCACAGAGAGGGATTTTGTCCACAAAGAGCAGCTCTGGAAAAGGTCTTGGAGGAGCTGGTGGCTGATTGCAGGGGGAAAAAGTGCTTAAAAGGCACTTTTAAGGATCTATAACAACTCCAAAAGCTAAGTGGGAGTCCCAGAGAGACAACCTCCCTGTCTGTGTTTGATGTCTCCAAAGCTGTCGTCAGCTGTTGAGGCTTGTGATGTGTTTGAAGGATGTTATGTTCAATAGCACGCCAAAATGCAATTAAGTGAGCAATTAATCAGAGTCAATCTGCCAGGCAAGGCTGGGGTAAGCTTGGAGGGGGGGACAGAAAGGAAAGATTTTAGGCAAGAGGTGATAGCAACCTCATTCCCTTTGCAGCACAGCACCTGCACACACTGCCCTCCACTGCGGGTTGGGTGCTGTGTGACACATCCTTGGGAAGGTATTTAGCCTCCCATCTTCTCCAGACAACTTGATCAATTACACTGATGAAGTTAATCAGCATCCCAAGGAAGGCTGACAGCAGCGACACCGACCATGGCGCATAGTGATGAAGACCTCAGTGTCAGGTTGGTGGGCACTGCTGGGGTGGGAGGCTTTGCATAGTCACAGCTCTACTCATGAGTTACAGCTGACAATAGATGAAGTGCCATCAGAGTAAAGGCTTTGTTATTAAGAAACTAATCACAAGCCCAACAAACAAAGAAGGCAGAGGCTCTGCAGCAGTTTCCTTTTCCCAGAAGAGCAAGGACAGAGTCAGTGTTGGGCTAAATAGATACATTACTATCAGTGCTACCTGCTCAAAGATGTTTTTTTTTTTTCTGAATGGTTTGTTGGGGTTTTTTTTGGTGAAGAGGGGATGAGGTGGAAAGGGGGAATGGGAGGGAGTGATGAGGGGGCAGTTTCTTCTCCCAGCTCTGGTTGCATTAGATCTAAGAGAAGAAACCCTGAGCTTTTAATTTTCCTGCTTATTTTGTTTTCCTAGGTTTGTGTTCTAGCTCATGAGGTGCAGTTGTAAAGGTTGGCCACTGATGTTTGATCCCTCTGACTTGCACTGGGGCCAAATCTCCTCTCAGACATCAAAGTCCTGCCCTCGTTTAGCTCAGGTTAACCCAGAGTCAGTCATAAATGATTTATCCATCCTGAACGTCTCTCTGCTTTGATCACTGCCTGGGAAATGTAAGTAAATCGAGGTGGCATGAAACCTCTGGAAATATTTCCATATATCAAAGAGCTACATGGAATCTGCTCACTTTGATTTGTGTCATCACCAGTGCCTTCCTGGCCAGATCACCAGTGAGGCTGGTGCAGAAAAGGGCAACAGTCACTGGGAGTTCAACCAGGACATGACAGACCTCTACACACACAGAGTGGGGAATTAGGGAGGCAGAGCTGCACTCACACACCTGTATTTTACCTGCCTATATGATCAAGTATGTTCACATCTCTCTCTGTGGTGTAACCCTATCTATACATATTCACGTGGTGCTACATATGTCAGGGGCAGAGTGGGAGCTTCCCACTTTTCTCAGAGCAGTTCCCTCTGAGGCAGGAGGTGCAGAAAAGACCCCCTTGCCCTCCTCAATTCCTCAGGAAGGAGACTGGGGACAGCTGGATCCAATGGGCTCCTATCCCAGCCCTAAGTTTTGTCAGTGGTTTGTGCCTATAGGTGTAACTGAGCTCCCTACACACTGGAGTTTCAGTACTGGTTTGGTCCCTGTTGGTGTGGAACTACACCTGTGTCCTGAGCAGATGTAAAAGTAGCTGTGCCCTTGCCTTTAATACTGCAAGCTTTATGCCCTGTGAACAGCAGCTGTCAGTGATGTGTTTCAGGTTCAGACAAGGAAAGCTGGTGGGATTTTCCCCCAAAAAAACCCATGAGTTGTGTTTACAGGTGATGCAAAGCCATGGAAAGCCAACACTGGCTGCTGCACAGAGCTGTGCAGAGCAGAGAGATGATGACTGGAGGTAAGTGGATATTGGGTAAGAGGTGACCTCAGGCTCTGCACCTCCATGGAAAGCTGTCCTTCAGCTGGAAGAGACTCAACCACCCAAATTATGGGAATAACCTCCATGGGATGCTGCTGACACAAGGAGCTTGAGCAGCCTCGTACACACACTGATGCTCAGGCTGTGGCATGTGATCTATAGCACATGCTCAAGAGGACAAATCTCTTCCCTCCCCAGCATGCTGAAAAATGCCCATGTGATCATGCCAGGAAAAAAAATCCTGAAGAATGGGAGTGATTTTTTTTTTCTGTTGCCATTTATTATCCAGTCTGAATTACATAAAATTGTTTTGGTATGTAAATGCCAAGTTTATTGTTCATAAAAATCATTGCAGAGTTAAGCTTTCTGGGCATGTTATATGATAGATAATGACAATTATTTAGCCTGAGTCAGAGCTTAGTCTTCATTTGTGACATTAATTGCCTTTATATATAATTAAATGCAGTCTAATGCTCCCATATACAGAATCTGTGCAGCCATGAAAGTGCTAATCAAACATATTTATTAATTTCTAAGAGACCTTTTTGTCAAGGCTTTGCTACAGCTGAGTGTTTTTTGGTAAATTGCTTTTTTTTATAAGGTGTTTAGCAAAATATTTGGATAATTGCTTTTTGTGCCTCAGGCATAACTGATATTATTTCTAATAGATTAATGAGGGCTGAGATGCTGCTCCCACCCAGCTCAGAAATGCTTTGCCTCTGGCTCCCAGAGCTGGAATTCCACCAGCAGCCCCTGGCATGCCTGGCCTTTCCCAAAATGACTGCAAAAAGACTCATTTTTGAGTGTGTTAAGGGTGGTTGAATGCATGACAGTACAAAACCTGGAGTGCCAGGAGATTTGGGCTGTGCCCTCTGGGCTTGTTGCTGTTCATTACTCCCTCTCAGCCCACACTTGGGAGGAGGTGGATTTGAACTTCCACCTGCCACATCTGGGGCTGCCAACTCCAATCCCCTGCTCGTTGTGAGCTTGCCAATCAGCACAGCTTTATTTAATATGTGCTGAGGGAGAGAGGAGAGAAAGTTATGGGGCATTGCTGCACTTGCAGGAGTTGTGTCAGGCTCCTGGGAGCTCAGTGTCTGCCAAGAGGAGTGTGCTAGCAAGGTCAGGGATTTTGGGAAAGAGCCTCTTTTGCTGTCAGCCTGGTGAATATTTGCCTTCACAAGTGTGTCTGCAGTGGCAATACATCACAACTCTTTGGTAAGCTATTTCACTCTATACCACAGCATCCCAGACTGGTTTGGGTTGAAAGGACCTTAAAACTCATCTCATTCCACGCTTGCCATGGGCAGGGACACCTTCCACCAGCCCAGGTGGCTCCAAACCTCATCCAGACATCCACATGGTGTGTAAATCTGAGCCCTTTGAGCAGGGCAGGGATTAGAGTCATAGCATCAACCAGATTGGAACAGACCTCCAAGATCATCGAGTCCAACCCTACCGAGGTCACTAGACCATGGCACTGAGTGCCACATCCAGTCTCAGCTTGAAAACCTCCAGGGATGGTGAATCCACCACCTCCCTGGGCAGCACATTCCAATGCCTGAGCACTCTCTCTGGAAAAAATCTCTTCCTAATATCCAACCTAACCCTCCCCTGGCAGAGCTTGAGTCTGTGCCCTCTTGTCCTAAGAGTCTGGTTGGGTAGCCTTAACTGCTGTTAACAACTTGGTTTAGGAGTGCATTTATTTTCCAAGATGCCTATTTGATTTTCACTGCCTTGATAGAGTCATAAGCTCTGTAATGGTAAAAATTTCTTCACTGAAAAGTGGCAAAGCATTAGAACAAGCTCCTGAGGGAAGTGGTGGAATCACAATCCCTGGAAGTGTTCAAAAATCAAGTAGACATGGCACTTAGTGCTCTAGTCTAGTTGATAAGGTGATGGATGATAAGTCACAGGTTGAACTCAATGATCTTGGAGGTCTTTTCCAACTGCAGTGACTCTGTGACTCTATTTGTACCACACATTTCTTTGCAATAACTTTTATTTCCAGCAGCTGCTTTTATTTCATACCGACCAGGAGGAAAACTCCTCCTCTTTTTCCTTTAAGAATGATCTCAGCTGTATTTTTTTTTCCTGCAGCTTTTGCTGCCTGGAGTATACTTGGCTGCATGTAATGAACAAACCCAAAAATAGACCCTGTGCAGAAAATGGACCTGCAGGGAACAAGATCAGCTTTGCCTCTCCCTCAGTGCAGATGTATTCAATGCAGTGATGAGAGCAGTTCCTTGTCCCAGCCACAAGCTTTTAGCTGGTTCTTAGGAGTTTTACACAGTGTCTCACACAACAATGAGCATCACAGACATTTCAATGAGCTCCTTGAAGGGAGAAATTCAGCTAATCTCTGCTCAATTGTATCTCCATTGCTTTTCAACTTACAGAAATGACTGTCCTCTACTATATTAAATCTTGAGATAAGTGAACCTTGCTCTTTTCATTTGGTATCATCTCTTGTATCTGCTCTTTCACACGTGGCTTTGGAGCAGATGAATTATACTTCATGTGCCTTTCCCAGGGCCTAGAAGAGAGGGTCAGGAATCAGTAGAGATTGCTGGGCATAAAGCCCAGGCAGCAGAGCACTGCAGAGGGAGAGGAGGAGGATTTTTTGGCCTATTCATGTCTTCTGGTTGGTGCTTCTATGCTTTTGTGGGGGGCTCTCATCAGCACAGGGATGAGTGGCCAGAATTACCCACAGCCAGGCTAACCTTCCTTAGCCACACATAAGATAAAAGTATTATTTACATGGGAAACTGGAAGGATAGACACCTAAGGCAAAGACAACTGGAATAGGCACAAAACACACAGTAAATTATGGTAATTTCATTGACGTCAAAGCTTCAGTTTGGCACAAGAGACTCCCTAAGCCATTGGCACTTCTGCTATGTCCTTTTCACACCTCTTGTTTCATGGTGGAGGTTTGTCTCCAGTATTCAAGCTCAGAGAGGACCATGAAGAACTCTGAGATACAGAGTAAAGTACAAAGTACATTTCCTTACAAGTGTATCTGCCTCCCTGTACATCTGCTTAGCCCTTTATTTTGTGAGGCTAATATTTTGTGAGGGACAACTTCCACTAGCCCAGGTTGCTCCAAGCCCCATCCAGCCTGGCCTGGAACACTCCCAGGGATGGAGCAGCCACAGCTGCTCTGGGCAACAAGAGGTTCTCAGTTCCACATCATGTGTGAAGACTATGTGAGGAAGTAAGGAAATTATGCTGTGCTGTCAAGCAAATACAGAACAGCAGTATAAAATAAAGCTCTACAATATCTATTGGAGAAGCTGTGCAAGGAGTCACCTCTCCAGGAATATCTGACAGACAAAATATAGACTACCAGAGACTAAGAAAACACAAGAAAGTGAAATTTAGGAATAGATTTGGAAAGGAGACACTTTCAGGCTGTCTCAAGTCCTTTCTATCACTGCACCATTGCTGGGCCTTATCTCCTCGTCTGGAGAAAGCAGAACACCAATAATGGACTAATCCAAAACTGTTTCCTTCCACACACACAAAGTGGTGTCTCCTCAGCCCGAGGCTGATGTGCAGGCTGCAGACACTAGAGGGCAAGGCTGTATCCGGATTTATAGAGGAGGGCACAGGATTATTGGTGCAGCACCTGGGATAAGGGCAAACATCAGCCTTGGGCACTGACCCATCAGTGCCCACACACAGAGATGTCCATCCCTGACCACAGTCACTCCAACACTGCAGGGTGAGTGATACTTCACTCCCTTGATTGTTTCCTCAGCTTTGATCTGTACCTATGCCATGATTTTGTCTCCTGGGTAGAGAATCTACCTGCAGTTTCTCCTCTGCTGAGAGTGGCAGCTCCACACAGTCTCCTTCCCATTGCCAACCTGAGCATTGCTCCTTCTCAGAGAATCCCTCCAGCTGCACAAACAGCCACTTGGGTGTTTGTTCTCACCAGCACACACACACTGACAGTGTTTCCACCACATTTCCCTGCTTAACACAATTATCACTTCAAAGCCAACACACTTCAAATTCCACAGAGGTTGTGTTTATTTACAGCAAAAACTGCAGGTTTCCTTCACACAGGCAAAATGTGCCTGGAGGAAGATGTGCCACAAGGAAACGCCTGAAGTCCAGGACTTTAGAGCCTAGCAAGGCTCCTGGAGAAAGGCAAGTTGAAAAGACAGAGAATTTTTTCCCCCAAGTATCCTCCTTCAAAGAGTTTGAGCTTCTTTTGTTGACTCTGCCCAGCAAAAGGCAACGTAAATGGAATAAAAATAACTAGATTATAAGGGAGAAGGTGTGTATTGATGGGCAAGGAGCAGAGCCTCATTCCTAGCCTCCTCTGGAGCTCCTGGAGGAACAGAGCTCTGGAACCTGCAGATGTGTCTCCTTGAATTAGGGTGAGGAACAGAGCTCTGGAACCTGCAGATCACAGGTGTCTCCTTGAATTAGGGACTGTCCCATGGGAACACTGACTACACTGAGATTAGTCCTGTAGTTTAGCTGCTCAATACACAGAGTCTGTGCTGCTGTACCTGGTTTATCTCCAGCTCTCTTACAGCCTGGATATGAATTGACATTCCTGACCTGCACAGTCCTGGCACAGCAATGTGCTGTTGCACCTGAGGAAGGAGAACAGCACAACCACTGTGGTCCTTGACTCCATTCACCTGCTCATGGGTCAGGTGTTGCTGGAGTTTGTGGCATCACTATTAGAGACAGCCAAGGCTTTCACAGTGGGGTGAACACCTTAGAATCCCCAGGGAAAACCATCAGTCTCAGAACCCTCTCTGACACACAGACCGAGGTGACACAGAACCAACAGCTGAAGGAAAATATTTCATACCCAGAATCACTCAACTAGGTGATCAAATGATTAACACACAATTTTGGGTCATGAAATTGTCTTTCTCAGGTTTTTAAGGCAGTTTCCTTCAGCTGTGCAAGTTTCTGGGTTTGTTTGCTTTGCTTTCCTCAAATATTTACCCTTGAAGTTTGGTTTCCTTTGCCTGATTTCAATATTGAAGCTACCATGTTTTACCAGCATAAATATTTGTTTTAGTTAAAACCTGCTCGGCTGAAAGATAAACAACAGAGCAAGAGGTAGAACAGCAATTAACTCTGCCAAGGTGTTAACCTTTCTAAAGTGCTTCATTTGATGAGCCACACACAGACATGTACTAATTGTTCCTGAGGCATCTTCTTGATTTCCATTCAGCTTTTCCCTCCCCTTTCCTCCTTCTGCTTCAGGTGCCACATTAACCCTTTCCATGATGGAGCAGTGATTTGAGGGGCAGTGCCACTGGCAAACCCAGCCTGGGCAGAGGGATGAGGTGGGAGCACAAGGACCTTCCTGCTAGCAAAACCCACCAGCCCAACAGAAGATGCTCCAAAGAAGTTCAAGTTTATTGTCTTAAAGATGCCTCCCTTCATAAAATCATAGAATCAACCAGGTTGGAAAAGACCTCCATGAGCATCAAGACAAACCCTACTGTGGTCACCAGACCATGGCACTAAGTGCCACATCCAGTCTCAGCTTGAAAACCTCCAGGGATGGTGAATCCACCACCTGCCCGAATGATATGTAGACAACTTATTCTATTTTTCCTTCTCTGAAATGGCTAATTGGTGTGTGCCCCAGCACCATCACAAATCTGCTGCTGAGGCAACTTTCTGTCAACCAAAGGCAGTGAGAGGCCAAGGCCTCCAGCCTCAACTATCAGGGAGCAAGTAGGTGCTGATGTAGCTTTTGCCTTCTGTCACCAGGATGGATTTTTCACTTGAAAGATAAGATAGTGCCTGACAGAGGCAAATATTGACAGAGGAGATGAAAAGGCTGTTATGATAATGGCCATAATGAAATGCTGTTTGGAAAACTCGAGCTGGGAACACAGAACTTTCCCTCCTGTGGAATATTGATCCCCTTCAAAGAAAGAAAACTAGTTCCCCTCTGCCTGCTGTACCTGCACCTGTATTAGATACCTACTCCTGTGTTAGATTCCTGCTATAGAAACAACTTTTAAAAGCAAATTCCATTGCTGACTCCCATTATCCCATTGCTTTGAGGGTGATCAAACTCCTTGTTGGAGCAGAACAGCTCCACCAGCACCTTTGCCAAGGCTCTCACAACTGTCCCACGCAACAGCCAGAGTATGAAATGTTCATATAAAATACAAAGCAAATATGGTTATAGATGGGTATAAATGGGTATATAAAATAGAACACATAACCAGAGCTGCCTAATAACTCCAGAGAAAGAGTCTGGCAGGCTCTGTCAGATGAACCTCCATCATCTCACACCTCCCTGGAGTTTTCCTCTGTAATCCATCATTAGAATGAAATTATATCTGTTGCCACAGAAACATCTTGACCAATAGTCTGAAAATACATGTTTTTCCAGAGGAAGTGAAATTTTGTCCATTCATACCCAAACCTGCCCCTCTGCCATGGCTGGGGGTGAGTTGATGTTCTGCTCACTCATTCCAGGCCCCTCTTAGTGTCATTAGTTCTCCTATTGCACCTCTTTTCCTCTTCATGAGTAAATTGCTGAGCAACACAGAGCTGCTCAGAGCAAAGGCAATGCCTGATTAAACCACACACTCTCATATCACAGAATCATAGAAAAGACCTCCAAGATCATCAAGTCCAGCCCTACCATGGTTACTAGACCATGACACTAAGTGCCAAATCCAGTCCGTGTGGGTCTCTCCATTTCATTCACAAATGGTTTGGTATTCCACTCACATTTAGAGTGAATAAATCACATTTAACAGCAAAACTCATGCTGGGAGGGGCAGTGAAATCTCTTCTTCACTGAAGGGAGTGGATGAAGGCTGAGCCCTGGATTCCTGCAACATGGAATTCCTTCCACCTGCATCGAAATCTGAGCCTGAATTTTGGAGGGGAAGTCAAACCACACTGAGACACTTTCTCCACCTTTTAAAGACCATTGTGGCATCCTCAGTTTGTGGCAATAACATTTCATGGTGGACATATATTTCTTGGATCTTTACATCCTTCATCCCAGCAGACACTGGGCAGACTCTCCCTGTTCTGACTGGACATCATCCCACATTAAATCCCAGTGCTGACTGAGCCATTCCTCATCTGCATCCAGCAAGTTTGTCACCTCTGCACAATTGCTCAGATGTATGGTGTGGCTGCAGACACAAATCCTCCTCCTCAGAACACAGCCATGTGCTATTTCAGGAGGCTGAATTTTCTCTAGCTGCATTTTTTTTGGGTCCAAGGCAATACAAAACTTCTGCTTTCAATTAAAACAAAGCCTGTTCTGAATGGGGTTTCTTTTTGCACAGACATTGTATTTCAACAGCTTGTTTAAAATTAAAACCTAAAGGAAGACTCATCAGAGACTGATTCATTATTAATCATGGGGGAAGAGAAATGTTTTCAATCACTTTATGTCTACAAAGTGCCACAGTTCCCACTAGTAATGTTGGTGGCTCAGGAAGCTTCCTGGGCATTTTAATCTTCTACACCCAGGAGAGAAAATGATGGCAACAGTGGTAAGTAATGAATAGGGAT
>NW_008684528.1:7888-17971 GCF_000695815.1 Acanthisitta chloris | reverse complement strand
CAGGAAGGCTAACAGAGTATTAAAGCAGTTTGGGATGCTCTGCCCTCCTGTTTATGTGTGGAGCTGTTGGGCTGTGGCCACAGGGTCACCCTTTGGAGGATGTGCACCAGAACATTGGGTTTCTTCAATGTTTTCAATGTCATAAAAACCCAGAGGGCATTAAAAGTGTGTAACAGAGCTGGTTTGGTTTGGGTGCCTGGAGGAAGAGAGAACACAGAGCACTGATAAAGCCCCTGAGCCTGAGTGCAGCAAATGCAATTTCACACTGAAATACTTTGCCATTGGTGAGATCACTCTCCAAGACTGCAACAGTTTGGTCACCCCAAGGTTTCTAACAGTGTAGCTGAGTTTTGGGCTCCTTCACATTAAGAATTAATCTCACTGGACACAGACTGAATGAGGTGTTTGTGGCTATCCTGCACAGAGCTATGACATTCCTGCAGGGAAAGGTACAGCACACACGGCTTTTAAATGAACATGCACTGGAAATGGCCCTTATCTGTGAGGCTTTGATGTCCAGCAAAGGGCTGGATAACTGCAATTACTCACCGAGTTCCCTACAGCAGGGGAGAGCAATAGGATCATTGCTGTGTGGCTGCAACTGCCTGGAATTCCCAGCACTGCAGCTCACAGGGCTCAGCCACTCTGATTCCCACCTGCCCTGGGCCAAACCATCCCACTGGTGCTCACTGGCTGAATGGACCAAAGGAAGTTTGTTGGCATATACACACCCTGTGGTGGTGCTCAGCCTCCTCCTCCTCCTGCCCTTCTGCAGCTCTTAGAATCATAGAATCACAGACTAGTTTGGGTTGAAAGGATCTCAGAGCTCATCTCATCCCATCCATTGCCATAAGCATCTTCCACAAGTTGCTCCAAGCCCTGTTCAACCTGGCCTGGAACCCTCCCAGGGATGGAGCAACCACTGGGCAACCTGTGCCAGTGTCTCACCATTCCTCACAGGGAGGAATTCCTTCCCAATATCCAAACTAAATCAGCTTAAAGCCATAAACCCTTGTCCTATCATCACATGCCCCTGCCCTTTTCAACCTTCCTGTAGCTCCCTTTAGGCATTGGAAGGGGCTCTAAGGTCTCTCTGGAGCTTTCTCTTCTCCAGACTGAACAACCCCAATTTGCTCAGCCTGTTCCAACTGTCTTCCCTTGCCTCACACTCACTGCTGGTCACCAGTTCCCTCAGCCAGAGAATTAATAATAAGGAATCACAAAACTCTCAATGACACAACACCACTGCCCTTGGAGAGTTTGGCCACTGTACCAGGGGAGAGAGGAAAAGAAACCAACCACCTGTTGGTAGATAAAAATGTCCAGACTCAAAACTGGAAACTGATTTAAAACTAGGGAGAGAGGCTAACCAGTCACCTGGGAAAGAACCTGTGCTACTCTGGTGGGAGGCAACTGTTAATTGGAAACAAATGTAAATAATTTGTCTGTAAATGAAAACAAAAAAATCCATGCACAAAAATAACCCCCCAAAAATACAAACCCAAAAAGCCCAAGAAGAAAAGGAAGCAAAGCAAAGGGATCAGCACTCAGGAACACTGATGTGTCATCACAGCCACTCTCTCTAAGCTTTCACCAGGTGTAAATATCAGAGAGCTCCAGTGTCACATTTCTTCCCATTTTGCCTCTCCTGCCATCTGTGCCTCTGCCATTCCCAACACACACAGCACTTAGCAATCCAATTTATCCTTCTCATCTGCTTGGGGCTTTTCAGGACGTGGTGGAGTTTGGGTCAGAAGTTGCTGTGCGTGTGAGGATGTGATTCATGGAGAGAGAACAGATTCACAGCAGGCAGTAGGAATCCCTGGGCACATTCCCAAGGATCAGCTGAGCCTCCCAGGGTACATTGCACTTGCTCCCTAGAAAGTGGGATGTGTCTCAGCCTGTTCTCCAGCCATGGGGAGCACCAACTCACAGGGAAGGTGATGAATGATGTGTAAGCAGCTCTGACTAAAAGGATAAGCAGCAGCTGAATCCTCTGGGAGCAGAAAGTGGCTGGGAACAGCAGCCACCCCATCCCAGCAGCTCCAGGGTCCCTTTGCTCTGCTGGTGATACTGTGAAGGCAAACAGCTGTACATCTCCTGGAAAAGACTGAGCTAACACCCTTTGGGTTTAAATTGGTCTCTTTGCCATGCTTATGTGCAGCTCAACCTGCAGTATTAACCCACTGAATTATTTTCATCTCCCCAGAGCTGTTTATTTGTGCATTAGGTGAGACATTGTGGCCATTGTTGGGCTGATGCTGCACCAAAATTTCCCTTCTACAAAACTGCACTAAACCTTCTCCATGAACTGCATCAGGAGTGTCTCCCACAACACTTCAAAACGAGCATGAAGTGCATCTGAAACACTCTCTGAATGCAGAGCTTGGAGGAAATGCTGAGACCCCAACACCATTCACTGACATGCAGGAAGCACAGCAAGGCCTGGCTTTGTTTCCATCAAATATTCAGCAGCTTATCAAACTTTAAAATGGAAAAATGACTGAGGGAATACTCCTAAGTGCAGGATTAAAAGGCAAGGTTTGAATGGTGCACACTGCATGGCACCCAAAGTTCTGGGCGAGCTTGGAGGAAATGCTGAGACCCCAACACCATTCACTGACATGCAGGAAGCACAGCAAGGCCTGGCTTTGTTTCCATCAAATATTCAGCAGCTTATCAAACTTTAAAATGGAAAAATGACTGAGGGAATACTCCTAAGTGCAGGATTAAAAGGCAAGGTTTGAATGGTGCACACTGCATGGCACCCAAAGTTCTGGGCTGAGCAGATCCCTGTGGGTCCAACAACATTCCCAGTGCTGGGCTGAGCAGATCCCTGTTGCTGCAAGGTCAGCCCAGGGGAGCACAGCCTGGTTGTGAGGCACAGGAGGTTGCTTCCCACACCTCTTGCCAGCCATTAATTCTCATCTAAGTGAAGTTAAATCACTGCAGCTCCAGGTACCACTAGCTCAACCCAAGTGCTTGGAATATCTGTATCCTCCTGCCCTAAAGATTTGTTTGAAGACAGTAACAGCAAGTGATACACCTCCTTCCCAGGGAATCCATTCCCATGCAGGGAGAGGGAAACAGTTTTGTGGGCTAGGTCAGGCAAGAGTTTTGGGTGTCAGGGGCTGGACAAGGACATGGGGTTGTACCAGGCATAGCAATCTGCCCCTCTGGACAGACATTGCTGACAGCTGCCCTAGCATTAAAACACTGCCATGAAAGTTTTAGAACTTTACTGCTGGTATGTGCCTGTCACAGAGCACTAGATGGATAAGAACCCAAGGACATGACACACTGAGTTCAGGACAAGAAATCCAGGCCTGAGATGGAACCTGGCTGGAAAGTGAAGATACTTTTACACCCCAAAAATTCTGAGGCTTCAGAAATGCCAACCTGACTCTGGTCACACATGTAGAGCCCTGAGGGGAGGAGAGACCTGAGGGAGAAGCCCTTTTAAAATGAGGAAATATACATATATTTATGTCATAAAATCACAGAATCTTTTGGGTTGGAAAAGAATTCCAAGACAAATGAGCCCAATCTGTGACCAACCAGCACCTTGTCAGCTAGAGCAGAGCACTGAGTGCCACATCCAGTCATTCAACACGTGTTTGTGCCCCCCCAATTGCTGAGCTCTCAAACAGGACCAGACAACACCAGTGCTCAGGGCACTGCTGGGTCTTTCTTCACAGATACAAACCAGCAACTCCATCTGTAAGATTCTGCTCTGCCTGAGAACAGGCAATTAAAAATGGTGTTTGATTTTCAATATCTCATTTAAATCTTGTAACAAAGTTCAATTAATGGTCTTGGAAAAGTTTTCTATCATTTGCTACTGCTTCACCATAATGTTTTTTATGCCTTTTGCTCCTGCACAGTCTTTTCTTCTGCCCTCAGAATCCTGGCAATAGTATGGAAATATTATCTTTGGAAATGCAGGTGAAGTTGATGATGCTATTGATTTCAGATAGGCTGCCAGTCTGAGACAAATCTGCACATCAGGCTGCAGGCACACAACAAAGATTGCCAAGGCACTATATTATTCAGCAGAATCCTTCCCCCTGAGGGGGGAGAAGGGTCTGTGGGGAGGAACAGGGCCTTGGTGCTGAGGGGCTGAGTGACCAAGGGAAAAGGAGGAGATTTTTCTGAGACACATGAACAGATCAACACTGAGAAACTTCAGAGTCAATGAATTTTAGTTCTTCTCCAGCCCCAATCCTGTCCCTGCCCCAGCCATTCACTGCAGCCATCCGAGAACAAAAAACCATTGGCTTTGAGACCTGATTTTATTTATCTGTTGCTAAAATATGATAACCTATGGACACCAAAACCTGCTACTTCACTCCCCAGCACTCAGAGCTGCCTTTCCTGGGCAGGCAGAGAGGCTGAGCTGCCATCAGTGGTGCCACACTGGGAGAACCCACTGGGAGAACATCCCTGGGGTGGCCTGAGACCTCCAACCTGCTGCACATCAGGGTGCAAAGGGTCACCTTGGGAACTGTGTTCCCCTGGGAACTCTAACACCCCATTTTGAAGAGATCCTTTGTGTCTCAGTGCTGAGACACTTCCCTATCTGAAAGCACTTAATGAGATAATTTGCAGAGAGCTCTGAGGATTTTCAGCCTCTCTTGGCTCATTCCCACCACAGACAGTGCTGACCCCCTGCAGCCACTTTCACAGGTACAATTTGGGCCTGGAAATTGGGTATTTTTTTAAAAGCACTGCAGCCTAAATCATGTCATATTCTCAGGGAAACATTCACAGAGTAAATGTAGAGTCCTGGAGAGAAAAATGTTACTCAGGGCT
Source organism: Acanthisitta chloris (assembly GCF_000695815.1). Classification (NCBI taxonomy): domain Eukaryota; kingdom Metazoa; phylum Chordata; class Aves; order Passeriformes; family Acanthisittidae; genus Acanthisitta; species Acanthisitta chloris. Next base: position 13,159 of record NW_008684528.1, on the reverse strand, counting down.
CTCACATAATGGAGCTGCAGCACAAAAACGCCCTGGGCTGAGCAACTGTGAAAGTGGAGCCAAAAATAAACCCCTGAATTTGCTCCCAAAGTGAATTTCAGACTCCCATATCCATGGCAGGAATAAAAGTTTAATTTCCATCAATAGAAAAGGATTACAGCTTACATTTGCATGGCTTGGCACACTGCAGCTCCTGGATGCTGCCTCAGTGCAGGTTACCCTGGATGGGCAGCTGGAATGGCAGGAAATGGTAACACCTAAAACTCCACTTATTCTCATTGATTTTGTCCTCCCTGATGTCATATTTAGGTGGAAGTTACTCATTCATTAAAGGATTGATTTATTTTGGTGTTTTTTTTCCAGTGACAGAGCCTCTGCCTGGGAGCTGTGCAGCTGGCATTGGGCTCAGCCCCTCCTGAGCCTGAGGAAAGCAGAAACTAGGGGAAGCATCGAGAAATTCCTGCACTAGTGATTAACCAGAGGATTAGTGTCACAAGCTGAAAGGGAATTTGCCACCAGATCTGTGTGTGTCCCTGCCAACCTGCAGGTCCAGCCCTTGCAGAGCTTCACTAAACATCCCTTATCAACTTGGGCCTGGAAACCAAAGATTCCCAGAATCATTGAGGTCAGAAATGACCTCCAAGAACATCAAGTCCAACCTGTGACCTACCAGCACCTTGTCAACTAGACCAGAGCTCTGAGTGCCATGCCCAGTCATTCCTTGAGCACCTCCAGGGATGGTGACTCCACCACCTCCCTGGGCAGCACATTCCAATGTTTAACAACCCTTTCCATAAAGAAATTCTTCCTAGTGTCCAACTTGAACCTTCCCTGGTACAGCTTAAGGCTGTTTCCTCTTGTCCTGTCCTTAGCTGCCTACCTGGCTACAAGTTACCTGGTCTGGCAGAAGCATTTGGGCTAAGGAAGCTTTGTTGGGTTTTTCCCCCTCTTTTTTTCCCCTTGGTTCCTAAGCAAAAGCAACTCACACACTGCGAAGAGCCTTTGCCATATTTCATGCAAGTACAGCGACTCCAAGCTCAAATTGCTCTAATAATTTATTCTGGTCTTGAAATCCCCAGGGTTATTTCTCACAGAAAATGTATTTTAAGATGTTTGGCTCCAAAATGACAAGATAACAGACGATACATATTCATTTTCTCCCCCAAGATGGGGATGAGATGTAACAAAATAAAGCGGCAGCTTGGGCAGATCCTTCATCCCTCCCTCCCTCTCTCCATTCCTCCCTCCCCCAAGCAGAGGAGTTGTGGCTTTATCTCACCACCACCACCCGAATTGTGCTGCCATTTATCTCGAGGGGGTGTTTATGGAAGGGATTGTTTGCAGCTGGAGCTACAAGGCATGAAACAAACTGATAATGGAACTTTCTTTTGAAGCTCATTCTTTTGCGGTGGCATTTTTCTTTCTTCCTTTATGAGCTCCGTGACAGCAGAGCAGTAATTTCCTTTCTATGTTTTAGCACAAACAACAGATTAGTGTCACAGCGTTTGCTGGGAGGTTTTGCCTGCTGCCTTCGTGAGCACTTGTTGGTGTTTGGCAGATTTCAAAGAAACTGTGTGGTCATTCAGAAAGATAAAACATAGGAACATCTTCCTGGCAGGTCAGGATGCTGCAGCACAGATCCTGAGTGCAGGATGAACCTGCAGAGCAGAGGGGAGTAATGGTGTTTGCAATGGGAATCACACAGGCCATGGCTCTGCCTCCTCTCCCAGACACAACTCAGCCCTTGGCGCTGCAAACACAACAATCTGCCGCCCCAAAGGCGAGAAAAATGGAATGGAAATTAACAGCATAAATCACAAATGGTGAATTATTTAGTGCAGAGTGTACAGAGCACAGGATATAACCTCACAGCAAAAAAAAAAAAAAATTGCTTTCATTTCTGCCCTTCTTCACACCACAATTAATTAGGTTTTTATACTTGTAGTGTTATCACTGGAGGAGCCACAAGGTAACATGCTGTGTGGTGGTTCCTCTTGTTTCTCTCATGTATCTCTTCAAGGCAAAGTTCTCTGTTCTTCCTCTCCTCCTCCATCATCTAAAAATCAGCCTCGCAAGTCTCTTCTACTCTCTCCAGTGCCTCCTAAGCCAATGCAGCTCACACAAGGTTGGGTTCCATCACCTGCTCTCTGTGTTTTGCAAGGCTTTGCACCTTCATCATGAGCTGATACTGCTCTTAGAATCATCTCCTTTAAGAAGTGCTGCCAGAGGATTTCCTGGAGCACAGCCATGCCCTGATGCTGTCCCAGCTCGTGGCCAGCACAGCTCTGCCCACGATGGCACAATCTGCCAATGCCATCCACAGCCAGCTCAGATGTAATGAACTGACTGCCAAACCCACTGAGTGTTGGCTTAGAACCTCACACTTCCAACAAAATCCTCAAAATATCACATTTTAGCATTAAGTCAGGAGGAGGACACACCATTCCATAGAGTCTTACGAGAACATGACCAATGTAGAGGCACTGCAGGAGCCATGAGAGGACACCAAATATTGGTGACCACCACCAATGGTTGGTGGAAAGTTCTGGTTGTGGCAGCTCAGCAGGCACAGGCAAGGGGCAACCAACCACTACAGACCAGCAGAGCCAAAGAATTATAGAATCCCAGAATCATTTAGGTTGGAAAATACCTCTAAGACCACTGACTGATCGAGTCCAACCTCTGACTGATCACCACCTTGACAACTAGACCAGAGCACTAAGTACCATGTCCAGTTATTTCCTGAACACCTCTAAGGAGGTGAAGAGGAAGATGAAGAACATCAACACAGGGAAAGGGCAAGGATGGGCATCCCAGGGCTGGAAAAGCCTGGAGGAAGGTGAGAATGACTCCTGTCACCACCAGCAGAAACCACAGCTGCTGCTTCCTTACTTAGAGCTCATTTAAGTGAAAGTTATGGCAAGAGGATACTAAGATAGACACAGAGACAGAGAAGTGACTCCCTTTAGAGGGTACAGACCTTAGCAAAACTCTCCCTGCCAGTGTGCACTCTGTTCTGGTGGCACCCTCAGCTCGCAGGCACTCAGAGCCCTGTGCAGTGCTCAGCAGCCCTGAGCACTCAAAAGCAGCACTCCCAGTGCTCTGTCAAAGCATTCAAGTGACAGGAAAGCTGAGCAGTTGATTTAGAAATGGATATTTCATTAGAGGCACCACTCCTGATGAATGGAAGTTTTCCTGCCACTGCTCCTGGGAATGCCAATGAGCTCTGAATCCAACTGCCTGGGAGGGGGGACAGCAGTGTCCCTGGGGGGTTGGAGGCTGCAGGCAGCTCTGGCATGGGCAGCTCATGCAGGTATTTTCATGGGGAGGCATTAGGCTGCTGGCAGCTCCCTCCTGCTCACTGCATGGATGAGACAGAACTGCCAGAACAACAACTGGTGGGACTGGAGTTGTCCTACACACAGAGCAAAGCCACTGGGATTTTGGCCAATCATAGAACATTAGGGTTGGAAAAGATTAAGCATCTTTTTGACCCAGCCCTGCCCTCCCCACAACAGCAGGACCTTGGCTGGGCACAGCCCAAGGTTCATTCATTGCTTGCTACCAGGAGCAACTAAGATTAAGCAAATGGATTGATCTGCAGCCTGAGCTCTTTGTCTCACCTGGGATACAGATTCCTTGGGTTTTGATCAATAGCCAAGATATAATTGAGAATGTGTTTCCACAGTTGAGCACACTGTGCTCCTGATGCCCCAGACACTCTGCTGGGTTTGATTGATACAGAATAAAAGTTGAGAGAATGAACCACCATCTGCACACACTTGTTTGATCTATGTGGGTTTAGTAAGATCCAAACCAGCTCCTAAAAATAGTTTGGGTTTCCTTTGCTTACCAAGACAAGATACATAGGTGAGGATTTGCAAAAAACTAAAGCAAAACCTACCACAAGAAATTATTTGCCACTTCCACAAATGTCACACTTGCAACATAAAATACTACAAAATTCCTTTTGAAGTGGATAAAAAGAAACGAAGAACAAACATTTACCAATTTTCTCTGCACTGAAATAAACAGCTGAAGTGGATTTTTTCTTTTTATGAACTAAAAATCTCGGGTGGGGATCCAAAAACTCCTGGACACCTCGGGAGCTCAGAGGAGCTCTGACCATGCCTAACTCCACCGAGGGATGCTCCACACTGGCATTGCCATGGCAACTCGGCACGAACCTCAGACAAATTCGCCAGCAAACAGGCACAGAAATCCCCACGGAGGTGAAAGCAGTCCCTGAGCACGTCTAACTGAAGTAGTAGCCAGATGAGCTCCTCTTTTCCCCTTTGTCCTCCCGGGAATTGCTGCCGTAGCAGCCTTTGCTTTGCTGCTGAGCTTTGAATTTACCCACTGAGTCTTTCTTTCCCTTCTCCACACATGACAAGGGAAGCACAAGCTACACCTTTCACCCCTCCCTACCTGTTCCCCACTGCCACCTGCAGCAGGATCAGGCTGCAGGTGTGTCTCACCTGAGCAGAGGGGCAGAATCCCCCCTGACCTGCTGCCCATGCTGTGGGATTAGCCCAGGACACAATTGGCTTTCTGGGCATCACATGGAAAGTTGGAGGGTACTGAAAAGTTTCCCTTGCCTGCAGGCTGGGTCAGCAGAAGAAAAGGCAGTTTGTGTGCTACACCATGATGAGATATGGATTTTTTTATTGCTGTTTCCAATGCTGTTTCAGCCCAGCACACATCACTGACACTTCAAAAAGCAAAGACCTTTTACTGGCTCCAGTGTCCCAATAACTGTGCATGAAGTCTCCTGTGCCCATGCTCAGAGCTTGTCATATGTGCAAGTTGCAGACTCATGGAATTGTTTAGGCTGGAAAAGCCCTCCAAGACCACCAAGTTCAACCATTCCCCAGCACTGCCAAGTCTCCCACTCACCATGTCCCCAAGCACCACATCTCCACGTGTTTCAAATTCCTGCAGGGCTGTGACTCCAGCACTGCCCTGGGCCAGGGCTGGATAATCCTTTCCATGAGGAAATTATTCCTTTTATCCAACCTAAACCTTTCCTGGTGCAACTTGAGGCTGTTTCCTCTGGTCCTGTCTCTGGTTACTGATGAGCTATGGAATCAACAGTTGGTTCATGGTACCTGACACAGTGGGTCACATCCAGCAGTTGAGTTACTGCATTGACACTGACCTCTATTACCTTCTGCTCTGCACCTTCACCTCACCTACCTGCCAACAGCTCTTAAACATGACTCACCCACCCCAGTGGTGGATGAAATACATAGTTTGTCTCTGAAATACACA
>NW_008684528.1:649-7769 GCF_000695815.1 Acanthisitta chloris | reverse complement strand
CAAGGGTCACTCTGCATTGTATTTTCCAGCAAGAATTGTTAGTCTGTCTTTGATCCAAACAGATCCTCTACATGGAACTTCTCTGTTTTGATACAAAAATGTTTTATAGCTGTAAATTAGAGAAAAAAAAAAGAAAAAAAAAAAAGACCACAAAGTGGAAAATTTCTATCAGGGGCTAAAAAATAATCAGATTAATTTCTTTCTGATCACTGTGCACAAAGATCAGGATATGAGAATCGCATTTTTTATGAGTTTATTCCTTCTATATTCCCACATAAAGTCGGGTTTATCTTTTAATTGATCTAGAGTGCATTTACATATAAATCTAGAAATTTGGGGGTGGAAAGATCACTGTAAACGAGCAACAGAGAACAGAAGAGATGATACACACTGCAGCAAGGCAGGAAAAGGGAAAGGCTTAAAATTGGTGCTAAGTTGCCCTTAAAGAATACTGGGGGGTCTGCACTGGGCTGAGTTGGCATTTATCCTCTAATTAATCAGGATTTTGGCTTCATTTCTGTTACTGCTTCACAATTCTAGGAGAAATCAAGCTATTAATTAAGAGATATTTGGATGACAGGGAATGCAGCTTGGAGTGCCTTGTCCAGCACAGAAAAAGGATATGGAACAGCTGTTGAGGCTTAGAAAGATATTTCATGGCAAGATACAACACACTTTGATGGCTCAAAGTACAAGGAGATTAAGGTTCATTACAGGTTGGTTAAGGCTGGGGAGGACACAGGGGCAATTTTAAAGTGGTGCAAGTTACATGGTGCAGGGAATTAGGTCAGGGGAAGCATCTGGGGTGGAGGGGCTGGAAGGGATCTGAGATTCACAGCCAGAAGCAAAACCCACCAGTGACAGCAGAGCTGAGGGTGGTAAAGTGGCTCCTTGTGTCCCTCTGTGCATGTGCTTTGGGTTAGGGCAGTGGGCAAGGGGTACCCAGAGCTGGGGGCACAGGGACAGACCCCAAGATCACACTATGCCTACAGGAACACATGGTATCAGGGAACTTGCCCAAGAAATGACTAAAAGCTATGAAAACAGATCACACTATGCCTACAGGAACACATAGTATCAGGGATCTTGCCCAAGAAATTACTAAAAGCTATGAAAATATCAGGATCTGACCCAGCACTTTGGGTTGGGAGGGGCCACTGGACAAAGCATCCCTTCTTCCCATCCTCCCTCCCCAGGCATTCCAAGCCCCTCCTTGTAACTCCCCCAGGCTGTAACATTTTCTGGGGGCAGCAACTCCAGCAATGAGTCTGCAAAATGCCTTTAAATCCGGGGAGGGGGTGGAGAAGGGCTCTGCTGGTATTTTTGTTACTTCTAGAGCTGCCTTTGAGTCAATCCAAGGCACTTCGAGACTGGGAGACCTGACCCTGTGCTCACTCCTGCAGTTCCTGGTAACCATCAAAGGACTCTGGGGCTGAACTGTGCTCTGCAGAGCTCTCAGGGCTGCTGTTTTATTTAGCAGAGGTCATTTGTTTCATTACTTTCATTCCAAAGATGCCCAATGAAGCAGCACCCACACACACTTCCATTTAACACATTGAAATATTTATACCAATATTGAAACACTTGAAATGCATTGCAACAGCTCCTTGGAAAGCCACAGGCTCCAGCTGTGATCCCCCCAGGTTTTTCTCACCCTCCTATCTCCATCCTGCTGCAGGCACCAAGGAGACTCCCATGGGTTTGCCCACCTTGCTTTGGGTGCAGGAGTGGGATGCTTCCCAGGGATGGGCAGCCCTGCCTGGCCCCTCCAGCTCCAGGTGTGACAGCATCCCAACATGAGCCTTTTCCTTGGGGAAGAGCATCTCCTCCATCACCAATGGCCAAGTGTCCCCAGGGACGGGTCACAGACCCCCCCAGGCCACCCACCCTCTGCTCTGCACCTGAGGAAGACACTAAAGCCTTGTTGAGAGGAAAGCACATCCCACCTCTGCCCCCAGGGAAGTTCCCTAAATTAGCAGGTAGCACTGCAAGATGTTTTATTCATACCTCGTGTCAGGCCTGGCACTTGCTTTTCTTTTGGTACTTATTTGACACACATTTCATTTAACTCATTTGAAAGCACCAACATATTTCCTAATTACCTGAAGTGCTTAAATGGTTTTCATGCTGTTAATAATTTCTCTTTATTTTTTTTTTAGCTGTGAGGGCTCAGATGACACCAAAGTTACCTGTCACATGGGCTGGGAGCCCTCAGAGCTCCATAAGGAGAAAGGAACTGGGATCCCAGACAGCCCCAGCTGGGGGCTCCAGGGAAATGTGGGAACCTGCACACAGTGCCAGGGGAGAAGAGGCAGCTCTGCCCCTACAAGGCAGCAAAGAATGTAACAGTAAAGGTTTTCCTCAGAGGTGATGGCAGAAGACATGCAAGTAGGTTGAGGCACTGCATGGACACAAGGTTTTGTGTTGATGTCCTTAACATCAGAAGGACATGGAGCTGTTGGAGCAAGTCCAGAGGAGCCCACCAAGTTGCTAAGAGAAGCATCTCCCCTGTGAGGACGGGCTGAGCAATCTGGGGCTGTTCAGCCTGGAGAAGAGAAGGTTGTGTGGAGACCTCAGAACACCGTCAACAGCTCTTTGCTCTGGGTCTGCACACCCAAGGGATGATTATGGGGTTCCTGGGGCCACAGAGGCCACGCTGGGATCCCACACCTGTGGCAGCAGCAGCAGTGCCAGGAAGGCACTGAGGTATCCCTGAGCAGAGGGAGGGAGGGAGAGGTGCCAGGGACAGCCCATGCCATCCCCAGTCACTCACTGACACAGTGTGCCATAAACCATCAGCAGCACTGATGGAAAAGCTGCTCCTGCCTGCAGAGGGGTTTGGCTCCTCGTAAAAAGGCAGTAACAGTTGCTTTTGTTCACTGGCACTGGGGGAGAGAGGAAATGCAGAAGGGCTGGGACCAATAACACAAACAGCTGTGGAGCCACCGAGACGTTCAGGATATTTACTGTGTCTCTGCCTCTCCCACTCATGACATTTTCCTGCCTATTACTTTGCTGTGCTTGGCTTCTTATGAGGATACAAATAATCCTGTCGGATTTCTCTGTTCTACTCCATTTAACAGCTTTACCCTGAGTATTTCTTGTATAAATGTGGGGTAGAAAATTGCCTCTGTGGGGTACAAATGACTTTAAATGCCGATTGTTTTTTTTCCAGGGGAATTTTTTTTGGATGAAGAAAAAGGTAGAGTATTTGGAATTATTTTCTAGGCCATCTGGTTGTGGCCTTCTCCCTAGAGACAAATAGGGGCAGACACAGATATCTGTCGTTCTAATGGCCTCACCTCATCCCAAGCCCTGCTCAGAGTGGAGAGCAGAACAATCCACGTCTAATTACACAACATATTTTCCTGGGTAATTAGCCCTATTTTTCATGGCTAATTTTCCTAATGCATCCAAGCAGCTCAATGCTCACTCTGGGGCACTGTCACACCAAAAGGCAGAGCAGGGACACCACAGCCTCCAGGCCAGGCTCTGGGTTTGCTCTGTAGCCACACATCTGTATTTCAGCAGGGTGATACTGTCCTCGGGGTGAGCACACAGAGCTGGAATGCTGAAGGGCTGCAGCTCCCCATATCCCATCTGCTGTGCCATGCATGGAGGCTCTGAGGACATGGAACTGTTCTTCCTGCTCCTCAGCACAGTGACCACAGGGATTTACCCTGAAGAGAGCAGGTCTGCACCCACTCATCTCTGCTGTCCTGCTGGGGCACTTTTTAAAGGCAACTTTGGACAAGGGTCTGGAGTGACAGGACAAGGGGAATGGCCTAAAGCTGAAGGAGGGAAGGTTTAGATTGGATATTGTGAAGACTCATAGAATCAACCAGGTTGGAAAAGACCTCCAAGACCATCAGGTTCAACCCTACTACAGGTACTAGACCATGGCACTAAGTGCCACATCCAGTCTCAGCTTGAAAACCTCCAGGGATGGTGAATCCACCACCTCCCTGGGCAGCACATTCCAATGCCTGAGCACTCTCTCCATAAAAAATCTCTTCCTAACATCTAACCTAAATTTTCCCTGGCAGAGTTTGAGTATGTGCCCTCTTGTCCTAAAAAAATCCCTCCCTATCAGGTGCTGAGGCACTGGCACAGGGTGCCCAGAGAAGCTGTGGCTGGTCCATCCCTGAAAGTGTCCCAGCCCAGGTTGGATGGGGCTTGGAGCAGCCTGGGCTGGTGGGAGGCGTCCCTGCCCATGGCAAGGCATGGAATGAGATGAGCTTTAAGGTCCTTCCATCCCAAACCATTCTGTGCAATGAAGATTAACTAACATGTTACTAATTTCTTTCTCTCCTTCCTTTCTTGTCTACACCACCCAAACGACCTCAAGGTCCTGTCAAAACACAACATATCTCTTTGAAATTTAAATACAAGGAAACCTGAGGTGGGGAAAGAAGAAAAGTGAGAGATAAGGACTGACAGCTGCTGTGTTCAGTTGGACACATCAGGGAACATCTTGGCTACACTGGACGTGGACTATTTTTCTTCCTGAAGGGGGACAGAGAGATGTCCAAATCCCTTCAAAACTCTAGTGATGAGCTTTGGACTTCATTCAGTGCAGCCTTTGGGAGGTGGTGAGTGCTCAGAAAGGAGGGAGAGCCCCACACATCCCTACACTGCCAAGGGGCACCTTGGACCATCAGCCAGGAGGATGCTCCTGGGTGCTAATCACCCACCTTTAATGAGCACAGGCAGGATTGCCACCTTCCCTCTCCACCTCAGCCCTGCACTGGGCTGCTGTTCCCAGCCCTGGCCACCTCCTGCCCCTTCCTGCAATATTTATTCTCACTTAGGCTTGACAAGCCTCGTGCTTGGGCAGAAATGGTTTGGTAATTGGGCTTATAAATGGAAAGAACTCAATGCACTCTTCCTCTCATCTCTCTTAGCAACTTAATAACTGGAGATGACAGATGATCAGATCCACCTAGAGATTGCGAGTGCAGTTTCTGTCATTATAATCAGCCACGGAGTGTTATTTAATAACTGCCTGGTTCCTGTACTGCAGCCTGGCTCCACAGAGAGCAGAGCTGCTGATTGCCCTTCCCAACATGTGTGGCACACCATCAGCTCTCTGCATGCCATGCTGGCTGAGGCAGCCTGAGGCACTGCAAACTCCTGAGAGGGATGGGAGATGTGCTGCACTAACCATGGTGGAGGATTCATCCACTGCAGCTAAGTGGGACAGAGGTGTGAGGATAGAGAAGGCATGAGCAGCCTCATCACACTTGAGACCATACAAGTCACAGTGCCCATGGTGTTGGCACCCAAAGGTGTTTGTAATTCTGTGTGGAACAAGAACCAGGCACGACCCCACCAGAGACTTCTAGGGCAGGGGTTCACCAGGAAGCAGCTCAAACCTGCTGTTTGCATTCTTTTAACCTTTTAATATTTCATGAGGGCTGGGAACTCTGAAGGTCACCCCAAGCTTCAGCAGTGGCTAAGTGTAATGCCCACAGACAGCTCTGCAGTTCTCCTCCCCGACAGCTATCGATGTTCCTCGGCTCGTATTGATCCCCCAGCTCAGCCTTTCCTTCTTCACACTAACACACAGGCTGCACTTGAACTTTACAGAGCAACTCACCTGCCAGGAAGCTGAGCCCTCAGCCCAGCTGCCACATGGCAGTGGGAGCTGAGTGACCCTAGAGCACACATGGGTGTGAAGTCCATGGTCCCTGAGAGCTGCTATCCTGTGCCAGCCATGTCCCTGCCCAGCCAAACCAAGGCTGGGGAGCCACAGCTGCCACTCAGGGCTCTGCCATGGGAAGGGGTAAGAGGTTCTGAAATGGGCTCTGTTCAAAGCAGAGCTGGATGGTTACACAGCAGCATTGGAATTCCAGAGGCAGCACAGCCCAGGGAAGGATTTCACATGCACATTCAGACAGTACAACAGCAAAAAGATGCCTGTGCCAAGTGCAGCCCAATCACATCACTGTGAGAAGGCAACACTGGCCACAGCCCAGGGCACAAAACACCACGTTTGGTGCTCAGGGCAGGACAGCTCAACCTGCTCCACACTCCAGGCTTTGGGAGTGAGGGGTTAAAATAAACCCAGAATATTCCTTCAGTATTAGTAGAAGTGGACATGCAATCTTCATAGAGACACAGCTATGATGTAATGCTATAAACACTGATGGTTATCTTTACCCTACTGGTATCTGATTTGATATTTGTTGTCTCCAAAGTAATACCAGAGTTCCTGGCAGTAGCTCCAAATAGCACATTTAATGCACTGCTAAAAGGGAGGTGGAGGTAGACAGAAATGGATGCTTGATCCTTATCATCTCCCGAGGTCAGGATGCTCTGGCTCTGTCCTCACTTTGAATTCACACCTCCTGCCTTTACTACCTGCTGATTTACCAACACTCAGAACTATCCCACCTTGGAGCCATATTCCCAGGGTTGGCTCAGTCTCACTTAATGTGGACACACACAGAAAATGCAAAGCAGAGACACACCTGTAGCTTTGGGATTTTGCAGGGAACAACAGCTCAGCACTGCCCTGTGCCCATGGCTGGAGAGGGGATGCTTGGCTGGTGCTGCCTGCAGCCCCCCAAGGCCACAGCACCCCACAGCCACTGACCCTCTGCAGGGTCTGACATGGAGCTCACTGGCTCCAGCAGCAGCCAGGGCAGATATCCCTGCACTGTCCATCACTCAGACCTGCTGCTGTTCCCTTCTGTCTCTTCAGACAGCCTCTATCAGCTGAAAGCTTTCTCATGCCTCTGACAGCCCTAGCAGGCACAATCATGCTCCATCTCTCACCCTCTTTGCTGCCTCTGCACAAATCCTAGTACTTGGGTGGGAGTTCTGAAAGCTTTCTTTGCCTCGGTATCGATCTTCCCCGAGTGTCATTTCTCTGCTCATTTCCAGGTAGATTCCTGTCACTGCCAGACAGCTCTCCCTTGCCAGAGCCTCACAGAGCCCACAGAGCTCTTCTCCCATGAGCTGAGCAGCATCAGTGCAAGATACCCAACCTTCACCAGCAGAGTCCTGGGATTGCATCTCTCACTAATGAACACCAAGGGATAGAAAATAAATTTGTCATGATGGAGAGAGGGGACGCAGCTCGATGCAAGCAAAATGTCGTCCTATTGTAGTTATC
>NW_008684528.1:0-355 GCF_000695815.1 Acanthisitta chloris | reverse complement strand
TTTTTATTCAACCTTCCAATCGCCACACCTCCCCCCCCCACGGCTTTGGGCCACACATGTCTCCCCTGCCCAGCCTAGACATGCTGGAGCCTTGCTGAGAGCAGCCAGGCCAATCCCCACATCTCCCCCTTCCTGCTGCCCAATTCGTTTCACAGAAAACAAAATAGGGGTGAGGGTGAGAGTCCAAGAGAAAGGTGAGTGCCTGCAGTAAAGCAAATAGTTGAGAATGTGAGATATCACTAATACAGATGCTTCAGCGTGTTCAACAATCCCTGCAACGTAGGCTGAGTCAGTGATCAGGTTAAGTGGCACGAACCACCTTCAAAAAGCTCCAACAACTGCAGACAGCTCCACT
>NW_008684527.1:0-4729 GCF_000695815.1 Acanthisitta chloris | reverse complement strand
CTGGGGCCCCTCACCACCCCTCCATCCAGCACCTGCAGCCTCCCCACGACCCCCACGAGCAGGTTCCCAGTCCCCACTGCTGGCGATGCTGTGCAGGATCACATCCAAGTGCTCAGGCAGCTGAAAGACCAGGCACAGATGAGCCCCGCTGATTTCTCCTGCATCCTAGCCTACACCACAAAGCTCCAGGAGGTCGTGGGGAAGATCTCTGGGAATCAGGTGATGCACCTCCAAGAGCAGTGTGCAGAGCAGGGCGCAGAGAGCAAGGGTGCCCTGGGCTGGGCGTCCCAGGACCTGCTGTCCAGCTGCCAGGCGCTGCTGGACACGGAGCAGCCCCTCGCAGAGGTGCAGGGGGCGCGGGTCACGTTTGGCTGCCTGGTTCACCTGGCAGTGACCTGCTTCCAGGTGACACACTGCTGGCAGTGCAGGCAGAGGCAGCAGGAGCTGGGGGCTGCGCTGGGGGACGTGGTGAGCACCTACCAGCAGCTGGTGCAGGCTATGCACCAGCAGCTCCGCGGGCAGGGCTGCCCAGAGCTGGGCACCACACTCCTTGCCCACAGGCACACAGGCCTCTCAGCTGCTGTCTTCTGCCTCCTGCAGCAGGTTGGGTCACCCCCGTGGCCCTGACAGGCTGGTGGGGGCACATGAGGGCATGGGGTGGGGGAAGAGCCCAGCTGTGTGCCCTCTGTCCACCCCAGGCTCTCCCCCCCCGGCAACGTTTAGCTCCCACAGCTCCAGAGTGGCCATGGGAGGAGGTGTCCACACCTTGGCTGGGCTCCCTGCAAGCTGCTGTGCCCAGAGGTGCTCTTAGAGCACTTTAGCAGCGTGTGTGCTCTGTCAAGGGCTGATCCCTCACCTCCCAGAGGCTGTGTGGGTGGCCAAGCTCAGGGTGTCTCGGCTGCCTGGAGTCACCCTGGGGAGGGATGGGAACCTCTCACCTGCTCCTGGCTCTCCAGGCAGGCTCCGGAGCAGAGAGACTTCAAACCCCACCTTGTCCTAAAGTGACTTTATTCACCTTTCTTGGCCAAGGGAACACAGTGATCCATTCAACTGCTTTCCTGTGTAAGGTCAGAAGAGGTCGTCCTGGGGCAGGGAGGCAGCACCACTGCTCCACTGAGGCTCCTGTGTTAGCAGCTTCTCCGGACAGGTGAGAGCTCTTCCCTGGGTGAGACAGTCCCTGACTGACCTCCCACTCCATGCTGCTCATAGTATCTGCGAGAAGGACTGAGCAAACCCCAGGACTGAACAGCCACGGTCACAGCCATGACCCTCACGCTGCCTCCCTGAGTGAGGACCAGCTCCTCTCCCCAGCACCCTTAACAGCTCTCCCATCAGGGGTGGTACTCCCTGGCCAGGTATGGGCTGTGCAGGTGGTCTCACCGTGCATCCCAGTGCCCTTGGGTGGAGGGGGCAGAGCCAGTCCCTCATTGCAGGGGTCTAACCCAGGGGCTGTTGCCTTTCCCTGAGAAGCTGTCACTGCAGCTCAGCCTGCTCAGGGTCAGGGGGGTCTGCACTGCTCTGAGGTGCAGGGATGGGCACCACCTCTCCTCAGGCACATCCCCTGGCTCTGGGACACCCCCAGGGCTTGCTGAGGGGTGTCCCAGGGCACAGCAGCAGGCACTGGACGCCCTGAGCCCCACAACAGCTGCAGCCTCACCAGGCATGAGCCCCAGCCATGAGAGGCTCTTGCTGTGAAAGAGAAATGAAAACACATTACCAAACCTATCTTACCTTCAGGCCCTGCTGCCGTGGCTGAGACACAGTTAGTGCCCAAGTGGTTTTGGGGATCTTCTAGCAGCAATGGCTGAGGTAACACACCGGCTGAGCTGCAGCAAACACACTCCCTGCTGTGGCTGTGGGACAGGTCACAGCTCTCTCTGCAGGGCACAGCCAACCCCAGATACCTCCTGGCACTGACACCAGGGTCAGGAACCTGTGTGCCTCGTGAGACGAGGTACCACATATCACAACTGCAGGGATACAACCGGGGATAAACGCTTTATTTTAGATCAGATGTACAGGATTAGCTTCTACAGCTCACCAAGTCTTCACCCACTGCTCCTGGGGGCTCTTTCTCCATTGGGGAATCACTCCCATCCCACGGTCTGTGAGAGCAGCACTGTCCTGCCCCACAGGAAGGGATTTTCCTTGCCTTCGAGCTTTGCAATCCTCACTCCACACTACTCACTGTTTAACCAAAGTGAGGGAAGCACCTTAAAGCTCTCCTGCCCATCCCAGAACAAGTGTAGGTGCAGGAGGCACAAACAAACAGCTACAATGAAACCAAACTGAACTCCTGTCAGTTTCCACTGGATCCCAGGCTGCAGCAGCTTTTGTTTCCTGCCCATGGGGATGTCCAGCGTAGCACTGCTGAGATAGCTGTTGCTCGACCAGGGCCTCGTGCAGCTGGAGGCAGAGCTGTGCTGCCTGTGCAGTCACACCGATGCCTTCTGCACCTCATGGTGACACACAGAGCCTCCTCGGGGGGCAGAGTACTGAGGTGTGTGTCCCTGTCCCGCTCCATCCGGCAACACATAGCCTTTCCCAGAGGAGACTCCGGCCCTCAGGGCTGCAGGCCAGCTCCGCGTCTCATAGTAGGTGCACAGGATGTCAAAGACTGCCAGGAGCAGAGAGGCCCCGTGTCCCACACGAGCTCTGACACCTGTGCCAGTAGCTCTGCACACAATGAGTGGCTGCCCAGCACCAGGGAGGGGTGAGAGCCTGGGCACTGCATTCCCCCACTTAACCCCTACTGAGACCATGCTTGGGGCCATGCACCGGGGGCAGACAGGTGTTTGGGGAAGACTTCAGAGAGCTCTGGGCAAACCACAGGCTGTGTCACCTCGAGCAAGGTGCCCTGGTCACTGTTTTGGCCGAGCTGCAGTGGGCTACACCTGCTGTGCGTCTACCATCACTCCCAGGTGCTGGACACATGGAGCTTTGCAGAGCCCTCAGCTACCTCCTCTGCCTTGTGCTAACACAGGAGGCAACACAGTCCTCACACAGGGGCTAAGAGCCTCCCAGAGCTGTTTTTTGCAGACAGGTGCTCACCTGGCAGAGGTGGGGAAGCATGAGCACAGCCACTGCAGTGATCAGGTGTGCCGGCCCGTGGTCACGGCATGAAGCTGTGACAGTGGTACAGGATACCTACACCCCACCCTGGTGCTGTGAGCCCAAGCTGAGCCTGGCACAGGCCCAAAACTTCCCGCAGCTGTAGGAGCATATCCCTCCCACAGCCTGCCCCGTGCACAGCTCCCCTGGAAAGCACAGGGACCTCAGGGAGCACAGGGATCACACCTGGTGAGAGAACCTCTGCCTCAGCACACCTGGCAAGAGGAACCTCTGCTCCACCACACCTGGCGAGAGGAACCTCTGCCCCCACGTTTCCTCTGCGGCCGCCCCAGCCCCTGCGCAGCCCCTCACCCTGGTTGATGGCCAGTGTCTTGGAGTGGTAGTTCCTGGGGTTGGGGGCTTTGACCATGTACTCCTGGATGGGGAGGCGAGCTGTCTGCAGGCACTGCTCCTGCGCCCTCCGCAGTGTCAGGTTTTTCGGACACGCTGCCACAGAGCCAGCACTGTACTGGGGCTTGTGCCACAGGCTGCTGCAGGTGCTGGGCCCAGGCAAGGTGTGAGGGAAAAGGGATGGGGGCAGCAGTGCTGGGATGTCTCTGCTCTCGTGAGCAGGCAGCACCCACCTTATGAATGCTCTCATCCACCAGCCCTCCCAGCACGTACACCTTATCCGGGTCAATGTCTTCAAGGACTAGAAACAGGACATGCACCTGCTCAGCACCACGTGGCAGTAAATGCTGCAGGACACTGTTCTCTGAGCAGACACCACATCCATGGGCAGTGGTGGGCAAAGCCCCTCACCCCAAGGCTGAGGCCCAGAGGAACAGAGGTAGCACCAGGGCTGAGCAGGAGCGTCTCATGTGCTGTGAGACAGGCAATATGAGCAACCAACTCACCTGCAGCACCAAATGGTCTCAGAAAGAACAGTCAACCTTTGGCCCTCAGTTCCCCTTGCCTAAAGCACGTGGAATATTTACCATTCTGAGAGTCAGGAGTGAGGTAAATGATGGCATCCAATGGGAACAGGTCCAGGTAACTCTCTGGAGTTGTATCCATCTGAAAAACACAAGACGGGGAAAAGCAGCCCATTAGCTCTATGTCCATCTGCCAGAACAAAACACTCTCCCAGGCACAGAAATACCCTGGGGCTGACGCTTCTGCTTTGGATGTATAACCTCCCCTAAGTACAGCAGTTTTGGGGTGGTTCTTTGAGTAGAAAATGTTTCTGTACAAGCACTGAACAATATCTGAAACTCCATTAAATTCTTTTCTCACCAAAAGTCCTCGATGTGGTGTGAGGAAGGGAGAGTGGCACAACAATTACTGATAGATATTGTTCTGTACAAGCACTGAACAATATCTGAAACTCCATTAAATTCTTTTCTCACCAAAAGTCCTCGATGTGGTGTGAGGAAGGGAGAGTGGCACAACAATTACTGATGTGATTCAAATGCTTCAGAGACTCGGGAGTCCCCACCGCGAGTGTTTCCCTCCCCTCACCGTCCCCCCGGAGGAACTGCGGAGCGCACAGCCCTCCCCGCGCTGCCTGACCCGCAGACCCTCACCAGGTAGCGGGCAAAGCCGTCGTTCATGCGGAGGCACTGCTCGTGGATCCGCGACCCCGGCACGAACTCTGTCAGGCACAGCCAGAAGGGCC
>NW_008684526.1:16238-20310 GCF_000695815.1 Acanthisitta chloris | reverse complement strand
AGTATCGGCCATCTTGGCGCCATGTGTAGCTGTGCGCATGCGCCAGGTGCGGCGCGGAGGGAGCGCGCGCGGGGCATTGTGGGGGTTGTAGTGCGGGAGGGAGGGGCGCACGTGGGGCGCTCGCTCCAGCACAGCTGGATGTGCTGCACAGCTGGACGTGCCGTGCACATCCGAGTGGTGCGATCCCAGCGCCCCTCGGGGAAGGGTCAGCGCCTGGCAGGGTCTGTTTGACCTGCGGGTTTTAGTGTTACAGTGAAGAGAGTGCAGTTATAGAGCGCTGGAGCAGCTCTGCTGGGGGAAAGGAGGAGAGAATTGGGGTTGTTCAGCCTAGAGGAGAGAAGCTTTGGGTGTTACCTTCCCTTCCCTTCCCCGAAGGAGCTAACAAGGAAGATGGAGAAAGACTATTTCCAAGGGCCTGGAGTGCCAGGACAAGAGGGAATAGATTCACACTGCCAGAGGGCATGGATAGATGGGAGATTGGGAAGAAATTTTTCCCTGTGAGGGTGCTGTGGCACTGGCACAGGTTGCCCAGAGCAGCTGTGGCTGCTCCATCCCTGGAGTGCCTGCTCCAGCCCTGGAAGTGTTCCAGGCCAGGTTGGAAGGGGCTTGTAGCAGCCTGGGCTGGTGGGAGGTGTCCCACAGGGGCATGTGAACTAACCAGGAACACCACAACCTCCTGTCATGGCCCTACATGTGCTTTGCCATGTGAAAGTGATTTCCTCCACGCCTCCAGCAGCCCCAGGGGTGTACCAGGAGCTCTGTAACCATGGGAGCACTGAGGATTTCCTGCTGTCAGTACTGTGTGTTCTCAGCTGCACCTCAGAGTGGCAGCTCAGATCTCTGTGATCAAAGCTTTGCTTTCAGTGAAGTGTTTCAGAAAGAGAGAACAGGAAACCACCACACTCCCACCCCTCTCTTCCTGCTCCAACACGTGTGTGGGACAGCAAGAAAGTCGTGAGAACCAATTGCTGAGTGTGAGGGGGGGAGAAAACAGTGATGTAAACAACAGCTGCCACGCTGGGAATTAAAGGTCTTGAGTGCTCTCGGGGTGGGTGGAAACAGCTCCCACACACTGCTGAGCCTCACCTCCAGCAGCAGCAGAATCCCTTAAAAGACAGGAAAATGAGGAGGCAGTGGAAGGAGGAGGTTGGATTGCTCAGAGCAAACACACCTGCAAATGTCTTCAGCAGCAAAGGTAGGAGGCAAAGTCACTTCTTGATCATCAAAGGGAGGAAGAAAAGTCATTCAGAGGCTGAAAACAGAGAGCAAACTCCTGCCTGGTGTGTTCAGGGACAGCCCAAGTGTTGGCACAGGGCTAGGGAGCACAGCTGTGCAGGGATGGTCAGTTCCTTGGAAAGGCTGGGAGAGGTTGGGATGGGGATGTGGCTGTGGTTTGTGGGAATCCCCAGGGTCAGTGTCCTGCCAGGCTGTGAGCCCAGGGAGGCTGTGGCTGCCCCAGCCCTGGCAGTGTTTATTCCAGACTGGATAAAGCCTTGAGCAGTCTGGGCTGGTGGGAGGTGTCCTTGCTCAGAGTAGGGCTGGATCTGTCAGAGACCATTCCAATCCCTTCACATTCAGCTTCTGCTCTCTAAACTCCCTGCTAGGAGGTGCAGCCAGGTGGGGTCAGGCTCTGCTTCCAGGGAACAGTGACAGGACAAGAGGAAACACCTCAAGCTGTGCCAGGGGAGGTTCAGGTTGGACATCAGAAGGAATTTCGCTATGGAAAGAGCTGTCAGGCATTGGAATGTGTTCCCAGGGAGGTGGTAGCGTCCCTGGAGGTGTCACTGGATGTGGCTCTCAGTGCTCTGGTCCTAGTTGACAAGGTGGTGATGGGTCACAGGTTGGACTCGATGGTCCTGCAGGTCTTTTCCAACCCCAGTGACTTTGTGATTTTACAATTCTATGAATCCCGTTTGAAAGGAGCAGAATTTGCTGTTCCAGGGGGGAATTTCCCAGAGCAAAGCTTGGAGCCGTTTAGTCTCACGTCCCTTGGTGCTCCGAAATGTCCCTGTGCCTCTGGACCCCAGAGGGATGTGCCTTGGTGTGCCTGGAGAGAGGGACGGAGCTGCTGCCACCAGAGGGCACGTGGGGACCGAGACATTCCCATTCCCGAGCCTCTTCACTTGGAAACACGACCCCAACACAACTCAGCTGTGAGGATGCACCAAACCCCCTCCAGCTCCCTTCTGATGACCCCCAAACCCCTCGGCTCAGCAGCTCGGAGCGGTCTGTGCTGTTGCTGTGCAGAGGAAGCTGCTGCTGGGCTGGGAGGGAACTGAACATCTGAGAGTGTTTTGGGGCTTTCCCTCCAAGGACATTGACTTGTACCTTGCAGGCATGAGAACTCAGCCACAGAGAGGTCAGAGCTGTGTTGGGGCTGTTTGGTTTATCGTTTTCTTTACTCTTTTGTGGAGTGTTTGTCACTCTGCAGCAGCAGCTGTGCTGGCACTGCTGGCAATGGACCTGTGGCTCACTGAAGTCAAACCCCTGCAGGTCTCTGGGTTTGTTGTTTGGCAGTTAGGATTGCCCAGCAGGGTGGGGGGAAGCAGATGAGCTCCCTGGACAGTTCTAAGTGGTCCCAACTGGAATTTAGATTCACTTGTCCAACAGATGCAACATAAACATATGGAGAAGAGTTTCCAGACTGCAAAATGCCTCTCAGGGAGTGAGTTAGGTCTTCCAGAGTGGAATTCATCAGGAGTCAAGCTTGAAGAGGTCTTAGTCAAACTTTTCCATGAGCCCAGGGGAGGAGGTATCTGTGTGGAGGGTTCTTTGATCTCCCAGAGCCATCAGAAGCTGCAGGTGCTGAGTGCAGGTCAGCACAGCTCAGCTGCAGCTCTTAGGGGAAGGTTTGTTTGGCTCCTCAAGGGTGCAGTGTGCTCCCAGCATTGAGGCTGCACGGGGAAACTCACTGTCTGGGGAGATGATGGAGTTCACCACAGATAACTGAGCTGCAAGAGTCCTGAGCTGTTCAGGTGGTCCAAGCTGTGTCCCTTCCCAGGTCATCCTCCAGTGCTGGAGTGTGACCCCAGAGGGGCCCTGGCTCAGCTCCCCCCACCCAGTGTCTCCTTGTGCAAATCTTGCTGCCACAGCAAGGAGGTCCCAGGAGACCCCAGAGTGGCCAAACTGGGACATCAGAGCATCCTCACTGCTCATAGCAGGTCAGGGCTGGTGGGTCCTTGCTGGGCCTTTGGTTTCTGCACTTTTAGCTGATGTGTAAACTGTTCCTTCCCATTCCATAGCTCTGGGGGAAGGGACACTTAGCCTCTGCCTTGTTCCTGGCATGGATGAGCAGTCAGAGCCTTACTGAATCCTCCTCTCACTCCTCCTTGACCAGGGAGATGCAAACCCAACGTGGAGTTGCAGCAAACCCAGAACTCTCCCTGTTTGTTGCCCTCATGTCCACACTTTGCCTTGGGCCACGAGCCCATTCCGCAGCTCAGGGGTGTCTGCCTGGATCTGAGTGTCATTCCCAGAGGATCAGAGGCTCAGGCTGTCAGGGGAAGTGCTGCACACAGGGTGGGCACTGTCACTCTCCTGGCAGCTCTCAGCACACAGCCAGGCCTGGCTCCTGCTCCCCTCTGGGGCTCACACGCTGCCAGGTGGAGCCACCTGTGCCCCAAGCAGAGCCCTGAGCCCTTTCCCTTGCTGCTCTGCAGAGGGAGGTGCTGGTGGCCCCACAGGGAGACAGCCTCACCCCAGAGCACAGCACAGCAGCTCCACAGGGCACTGACCACATTTGGGGTTGCTGCTGGCTCTGACAACCAGCACTGTCAGCTCAGGAAACCACACACTGGGTGTTGCCTCCTCAGGGCAGGGGTGGGGGGAGCCATCCTGCTCCTCCAGCACAGGCCAGGGATGGGGATGGGGTGCTGGGATGCCAATGCTCTCCAGGATAGGCTCCTGTGTCAGAGCAGGGCAAAGCTGCCCACATCCCCCTGGCAAGGAGCATCAGGGCCAGCATGAGCAATCCTTCCAGCAGATCCTGGGCTGAGCTGACTCTGCTTCAGAGAAGAGGACAGTTTGGAAAGCTCCTCTGAGCTGTGGTTGTGAGCAGTGGCTGCTGATCCCA
>NW_008684526.1:0-16201 GCF_000695815.1 Acanthisitta chloris | reverse complement strand
CAGAGCACTCCCCATTCCAGAGGGCCCAGGGCAGCTCTTTGGGTGGCTCTGAGGGACCTCAGCTGGGTCTCAGGCATGGCCAGGGCTGCTCAAACCCTGCCAGGCTGGGCTGAGGGGTTGGAGATGATTCCCACTGGGATGAGGAGGTGTCTGTCTCCTGCTGGGCTGCACTGACACCCCACCAGCCTTGGAGAGGCTGTTCTGGCTCTGCTCTTAGTCTTTGTACCTAGCAATGAGCTTCCCTTGCTCTGCTTGGTTTTCCCCATCCTTAGAACGGGCTGAAGGTGAACAGCTGAAGAACCAGCAGTGAACTGACTGGAAGAGCTGCAGTTGGGCAGCTGCTTACTGGTACAAGAAAGGGAAAACCTCTCCAACAGGCTCTTCCCAACCCAAAGGCAGTTGTCTATGGGGGCTATGAACCAGTCAGACCTAATGGGAAGCCAGAACTGAGTCCCAGCAGCCACCTGCAGCCCTCAGGGGGTACTGTCACCCTCCAGCCCAGCCTGGCACAGTCCCTGGGGGCTGCAGAGGCACAGTGGGACAGCAGGGGTGAGGCAGAGATAGAGGGTGGCAGCAGCTGCTCGGGATGTGCAGCTGATTCCGGGGCAGCTGCCGCCCTTGGTGGAAATCGGCTCTGGAGCAAGGCAGAGAGAAAGGAGGAGCAGCCCCTGATAAAGCCTGAGGGGGCTGACAGTCCTGACCCACAGCCTGGCCCTGGGGAGCCACAGCAGCTGGGAGGCAACGATAGGCCTCCCTGTCTGCTCTGCTGGGGCATGGGCACAGCTCATCTCCCTCCCTCGCGGCTCCTGCTCTGCCTCTTCAGCCTCAATAACCTCTCTTCACTTGCCCTGGCAGAGTTCCTGACCTGGCTCTGCTCTCTGCCCTCCTGTGTACCTCCCTGGGGTCCAGCAGCCTTGGTCCCTTGGAGGGTCCTTCCTACCTAGTTATGGTGGGATGGAAACATCACATTCCTCTGCCCTAGGAAATGCAATGGAAACCCACACTTCTCTGCCCTAGGAAATGCAATTTGGAAGAGACAGGAAAAAATAGAATGAAGAAGAGGTTTGTGGCTAGAACTGTTGCTGCTGGACCACATCCCTGGGCAGAGTTCTCCTCAGAGCGTGGCTGTGCCACTTGGGTTTGAGGTGAGGACCTCCATCAGGCCAAGAGGATGTTGGGCTCACCCCAGGAACTGAGCTGAGCAAGTTTTCTGTGGCTGTGGAACCATCTAGCTTGGCTGGAGGGAAGGTGATGTGCGAGAGGGAGGGCACAAGGCATGTGTTGGCAAGGAGAGGCAAGGAGGACTGAGCTCTGCACTGACTCCAGAGGGAGGATGGGATGGGGAAGCATATGGAGGGGGCAGAGCAGACACTCCCTCAGCCTCCCCACCAGCAGGACCTGTTTGGGGTGAATATTTAGCCTGGGTCCCTGAAGGGGGGGCAGAGTGAGCTCCCAGGGGTCCAGCAGAGATGCTGTGGCTGTGTGCAGGGGGCACAGGCCACGCTCCACGTGCTCACAACTGCCACCACTGAGCTGTTTGCTCTTTGTTTCCTTCTGTCTGGCGAGTGAAGGGGTCCCACATCTGGCTGTAGCAGTTACACAGCCTTGGTGTGATCACAGGCAGGAGGGGAAGGGTGAGGAGCACAGAGCACCTGCTCCCAGCAGTGCCTGCACACACAGGAGGGACTGGGAAGCCACAGTGGGAGGCAAAGTGGAGAGCCCCAGCCCCATCCAGGAGGAAAGACAGTGGGAGGCAAAGTGGAGAGCCCCAATCCCATCCAGGAGGAAAATCAGAGGGTTGGGAGCTTGTGCAAAGCTGTTCTGCAGTGACAGGGACACTGCAGAGGGGACAGGGCTGGCAGGGAGAGCTGTGCAGGTCCATCGTTTGCAGGAGTGTGTTGGGAGGTGGGACAAATCCCATCCCTCAGACCCCAGGAACCAAGGAGTCTCTTCCCCTGAGAGCAGGTTGTCCCCTAGCTGTGTTAGGTTGGCTGTGAGCAGCTCCTGTGTGGAGCAGAGATGGCTGAGCTGGTGGTTCTCGTGTTGTGCTGCTGCATTTCTCTGCCCTCCCTCAGTGTCAGGGGGAGCACTGTCCTTCCAGCAAGGCAGCAAAGGAAATGGGCAAAAAACAAGCTGGAAACTGCCCTTTTTAGTGGCATTTTTTCCCACCTGGTGGGAAGAATGCTGAAATTGTGAGTTCCCAGACTGAAACCCCCAAGCCAAATCTTTTGTCCCAGTCCACAATGATCCGTGGCTGTGTTATGCCCTGAGCAAACAGGAGCTGTAGCTTCTCTGAGATGTGTTGGGTGGATTCTTGAGCATGGGTCAGGGGGTTCCCTGGACTCTGAGGTGCTGCACTGCACCTCTCCAGCCCCAGGCTGGCAGGGCAGAGCTGGAGCACTCTGTTCCAGCTGCAGGAGTGATTCTCACCTAGGCTGGGTGGAAAATACACTGACGAGAGGTGAAACTTGGCTCCCCTGGACTCAGGATTTGGGGCTGGAACCCAGAACTGGGAAAGCTCAGGCAATCACCAAGGACTGGCTCTTCCCCCCAGGAGCCAAGTGTTTTGCTGACAGGGTGAAGGGTTTTACCAGCCAATTTACCACTGGGTTTTTCCCTCTCTGTTTTCCAGTGGGTGAACACATTAACTGAGGAGCAGCTTTCCAAGCCTCCCCTTGCTCCATCCCCTCCTCCCTCCAATCTGGTCATTGATGAAAGCAGATTGGATATGTGATAGGTCCCAAGATAAAAGCCACATTACAAGAGAACATAAGCAACAGCTCAGGTACAAAACAGCCCCCAAAGAGCTGAGCAAGGTGATCCCAAAGTATCTGGTGTCGGGCCCAGAGGCAGCTGGAAGGGCTCTGCCTTTGGAAAGGGTTAATGCCAGGACTGCTGAGAGGCTCTGGAGCCCTTCAGACAGTGGTTTTGAAATCTGATTTTCTTTTTTGCAACTCAGTGAGGTTTTTATCAACTTCCTATGTGAGAGCAGAAGTTGGAGAGGGTGCAGGGAGGTGCTGCAGGCTGCTGCCTTGGTCTCCTGCCCTGTGCCCCTGCAGCAGTCGAGGTACCCCCAGTGCTGTCCCTGCAGGGACCCCAGCAGGGGCCAACAGGACATCTGGGGGAGGGAGCAGCCCCAGAAATCGAAGAGATAAAGGGTCTCACTTCATGCTCTGCCCCAGGCCAGACCTGCTGCACCTGCAGGTTGCTCTCTGCAGCATCTCTATGCTCATCTCACCTGAGATGGGTCCATGGTTGGTGACCTGTGTAGAATCCCTTGTGCCAAGCAGCAAAGCAACTGTTCGTGCCTCTGCCTGGAATGCTCAGGGGCTGAGACCTGCAGCAGTGCCTGAACACCAGCGTCAAACAAGGCCCAGATCAGCTCTGCTGTGGGTTTGTAGCCTACTAACACACGTATCACCATCATGAGGGGTGAGGAGTAACACCCTCTCTGACACAGCTCCATCCTACACTTGTACAGCTAATTCTGCTTGTACTTCTGGGAGGCAATTTGCTGGCACAGGGCTGGGGCTGGAGCAGTTCTCTGCTTTGTGCAGATGGATATGGATCCGTAAGCTCTAACCCAGGAGAGTTGTGCAGTTTGTGTTACACCTTTCCATAATACCTGGAGCTTTCTCTTCCAAGGGCTTTTCACCTGGAAAAAGCCTGTTCTCAGCTCAGGTGTTCAGGGCCTGGTGCTCCTGGTGCTCAGGTTTCCCTAGCCATGTGCTGGGCCCAGGCAAGCACAGATGGACTCCAGCCTTGTGGAAAGTACCTTCCAACCCAGCCCTGCTTAGATTTCCAGCCTGAGCCAGGGAAGAAAGAAAGAAATGGGAGGTTTGCCCTTGCTTTTGGTCAGACGGATATAGGTGCATTGCCAGGCAGACCTGGGTCAGCCTCTCCATTGGAAATACCCCAGAAAGTCTCAGATTTTGCAGAGATTTCCCCAAATTCTTCATCTGGGGAGATGATGCTTATCTTTAGCTCAGCAGTTGGATGTCATCGTGCACAGGGGAGAGGCTGTGCTGGCTGCTCAGGGCACCTCTCCAGCCCTACCAGGGGGTTTAGATGTGTAGGTCACTTGGCCTGTGTCATGTCATGCCAGGGAAGGATGCAATCCCAACGTTTGGGATGCTCCAAACCCTTCCTGAGCACAGAGTCAGCTCTGGCATCACGGTGCAGACAGCTGGAGGAGTCAGAGAGCTCAGTGGCAGCACAGGCCTGGGGAGGTCTGAGGTGGCTCTGGCTGTGACAGTGTGTGGAGGCTCTGCCCAACTCTGTTGTGTAACCCTTGTGCTGCTGCCTCTCTTCAAAGGTCTTGTGCCACATTTTCCTGCCTCACTTGCAGTTGTTTTTTCAGCTCTGATGCAACTGCTGAAGCCCTGTGAAAGCAGCAGCTTGCAGAGCTGAAGGGTTAACCCAGGACGTGAGCCCCAAAGAGCTCTGAGGTGGCTCAGGACCACCAGCAGAATCTCTGCTCTCAGGCAGTGGTTTGCAGGGTTAGCTCAGAGCATCCCCCACATGTGCACCCAGACACATCTCCCTCAGCCCCTCACTGAGGGCTGCAGGTGCAAGAGACACAAGAGATGGGGGAAACTGCTCTGTCCGTGGGGCACCACTGCAGGTCTCAGCTGTGCACCCAACCATCAGCCCCTGCAGGTGAGCAGAGATCGTTGCTGAGCATCTATTTTCTCCCTAACTTCCACTGTGCAGGAAGTAAACAAACACTTGTGAATACTTTTAACCTCTTTGTCAGGTAAAAATAAGCTTGTGAGGCTGAATGGGCTGAGAGCTGTTGTGTCACATGTGGGGTTAACTGATGGCAAACATCAGCCTTGGCTTTAAACCTTCTGTATCCTGCTCTCTCTGCTCTTGGCACACAGGACAGGTGCCCTGGCAGCACCAGCCACAGGGGATCCATCCTGCTCCTGGGGCTGAGGGCACCAGGGGAGGAACCATCCAGGAGTTTGGTGGTTATAGCTGCCAAGGTTAGGAATCTGGTCCATCTTGCAGCATTTCCCAACCTCATCTAGCAGCAGAGCCCTGTCAGGCTCAGGACAAATAACACAGCCCCTGGTTTATAGTTTATAAACTCTAGTTTATCATTTAGAGCATCATCTGTAGTCTCAAGCCTGAAAAAGAGAGATCTGCTGTCTCCAGGGATGTCCAACGGGCCCACAGAGCTGAGCACAGCTCCTGCCCTGGGCAGGAGGTGCCAGGGCACACTGTGAGTCTCTGGGTGATGTGTTCACATCAATACCTGGCCCTTGGGTGGCTGTGTCTCCTCTCTCTCACACCCATCACAGTCTCTGTCCTGCACAGCTCCTGCAGACACCTGGCATCACCTCACAGCCCTCCAGGGCAGGGATGGTGGCACAGGGGAGAGCAGGGCTGTACGAGGGAGCTCCTGGCAGGAGGCTGAGGAGTTGGTAAAAACAAGCTCAGATATTAATTCTGGAGGTTATTTCAAACCTGTTCCCTGCTGCAGCAGCCCCAGCAGCACTGTGGGTACTGCCAGGGAGGCAGAGTGGGTTTACTGGGAATGGAGAGGCAAAGGCAAGGTGTGTCTGTTTGAAACCTGCAGTTTGATGGCTCAGCTGCTCTGCAAGTGCTGTCAGCTCTTCCCCACCTCCTTCACCCTAATCTTCCCAACCTTCCTCCCCTTAATCTTCCCTGTGTGTAGGGTATGAGCCTGGTGATACCTCAGGGCACCCTCCCCTCTTGCCTGGGCACTGCAGGTCAGTGCCAGGGGCTCACCCTGGCGCTATCAGTCCCCTTCCCTGCACAGTTGCTTGTCTCATCTCCTGTGTGAAGGCAGTGGGTTCTGAGAAACCATGCAGGGGCTGCAGGCAGAGCACAAAGGCACCTCTTGCTTATCTGTGACCTCTGTGGCATGGCTGTGTCCCCCGGGGTGGCCACAGGCCCAGATAGCTTGTGCTGTGCCGCACGATTAGGCACTGAGGTGCCATCTGCAGAGCTCTGGTGACAGCCAGATGTGGCAGAGCTTCCCAGGCACTGCTGCCCTGAGCAGCACAGCTGCTTTCCCACAGAACAGGCTCCTCTGGGGCTTCTCTGCAGCTATGTCTCAGCCTGACCCAAGTCTCTCCTCTCCTGAGCTCCCTCCTCGTGTGACACTGGTGGGACTGTCACACCTGGTACCTTTACCTGCCCAGGTCAGTGTGACCTGGCTGGAATCAGCCACAGGATGAAGGATTTCTGGGAGAGAGGCAGCAGGATGGATTGCAGCTGGCTTGTCTCTAGCAAACAGTTCTACAAGAGCTGAAATATCTTGGGCTCATCCTGATGCAGAACAGGAAGAGTTTTGTGGGCTGGGAAGGACATTTCCTGCCCAGCTCCAGTGGGGAGTCCCAGCGTGGTGAGCCTGGGCTGGAGCCACGGCCAGGGCACCACAGGGTGGGTTTGTGTCCAAATTCCCCTTCGTGGCACCACAGCCAAACCCTGCCCTGCCCCCAGGACAGGCAGCACAGCAGGGCCTGGAGGGGAGCAGGGAGAGGGAATGACTGGGCACAGCATAATATGTGTATTTTCAGGTAGAAAAACCAAACCCTTCTCAGCCTCTTTGGAGAAAAACATCTCTGAAGTTTGGTGGTTTGCTGAGGCCTCTTCCAAGCCATTTCCAGCCTTGGTGTGGAGGGACAGGTCCCAGTGTGGGTACTGGGAGCTCCACCCTGGCTGCAGCCCTGCACTGGGGTACCTCAGGGGCAGCTGGGATGTAGCCTCACAGTTATCTTCATCTAGCCTTGAGATTATTATTATTATTATTATTACTATCCTCAGCCTGGCTTTTAGCTCCCACGATGTTTAGGCTGCAGTGACCCAGCTCTGATTTCCTTCCTAATTCCTTGCAGGAGTCTCAGTTCTGTGTGTCTCATAATAATGAGCATTTCCTTACTTCAGCTAGTGTTTCCCCAGCATGTGTGAGCTCCCAGCACAGCTGCCTGCCCTGGGCACCTCTGGGGCTCAGGAGCAGCAGCTCTGGGCTGTGCTGCACCATCTCAGTGGCTGGGGGAGGTTTATTTACCAGCAGACTCAGAGCAGCAGATGCTCTTATACAAATAAGGTCATCCTTTACATTAACACAGTTTATTTTACATATACACTGATTTAAATATAGTTATACTTAAGTGGTTTTGCCACCACAATATCCTTTGCGTGGTGGGAAGAGCAAAGCTTTGATCTGGATGGAGCACATCTGACCCTGAGTCCACCTACACCTCTCCATGGGGCACCTGCCCACACTGTGCAGCCAGTCAGGTCCTGTCCCTGCCCTGCCAGAGTCGTTCCCAGCACCAAATCCAGCTCCACGCAGGGCTGGGCAGGGCCAGAGGCACAAACCCTTAGGCAGCTGCACACACTGCAGTGGCTTCTCCCAGGAAACCACATCCAGACTGTCCTTGCCTCCCTGAGCGTTTCAGCTCCTTATCTATGAGCTTGGCACCTCCTCAGCCTCTCCTTGTGTGTGTCAGGCCCCAAGGCCCATGTTTGGGCTGGGGATGTTCTCCTCCCCCTGCCAGGGCAATAACTGTTGGTTCCCAAATCCTGGAGCAGGTTCCAACCTCCCAAACCACTTCAAAGTCCTTCTGGAGTTGTCACTACAAAAGCCTCAGCTCTGAAAGTCCCTAAACCCTGCCTGAAGCTGATAAATTTACACCAATTAATTACTAGGTGCCCTTCCAAGGGTCTGATCCAGCCATTCCACAGCACAATGGCATTTCTGGGGAGAATTCAATCCATTGCTTACGTGTTTATAGAGTTGTTGTGAAGACATAATCTCCTAACATCTTCTACCTGGGAATCTTCTGCCATCTCAAAGGCTTTTAGCAGCATGAATAAAGGAGCACCATTAATGATTAAGCACCTCAGTATGAATGGGGCAGGCTCAGTGCCAGGTAGGTGTTCAGCACCAGAGCTCCCCTGGCACAGGTGTTCCTGGAGTGCTTGGCAGCACTTCTGGGCTCAGTGGAGACCTATGGACCAACTTTATCCCCCTTGGCTGGAGGGAAACTGAGGCATGGAGCATCTCCTTGGCCTGCCCAGGCTACAGAGCAAGGCAGAAAAGAGGTGGGAAGTGAAGCCCCAAGCCCTGACACTTCCTGGCTCTCTCCAATATGTACTTTTCACTGTAGACATTGATCACACATTTTATTGTACATCACGTTATCTCAGGGAGGGGAAAATGCTCATTGTTCTCTCTGGGAAACTTGCTAAGAGACTAGAAACCAGAAATTGCTGTGCTGCTGAAAGCTTGGGCTGATTTAACACTCTGCTGCCTGGGAGAGGTCGGGAGGAGCTGCAGAGGCAGAGGAGGATGATTTGCAAGAACCGTTGTCGCTGTCACCTCTCAGACATGTGGTTTAGCATCTCCTCTGGTGCATTGTAGAGCACAAAACACTCTTGATACCCAGAGAATACCCAAGCTCCTTCTGGCTTGTAATCTGCCCCGAAGTTGGCATTGCAGGCTCCCAAGGAAGTGGCAGGAGCCAGGGCTGGCTGTGAGCTGTCAGCCCCACAAGGTCATGCCTGGGTTGGGGCAGTGAGGAGGAGGAGGAGGAGGTGGACAGACACATTGCCATGCTCTGCACTGGTGTCTCTAGGAAACCTTTCAAGCACTCCCATGCCCAGCAGCTTGCTGAGGAGACCCAGATCTCAGTCCTTTCAGTGCAGCTGCCAGCAGAAAGGGTTTGTTTGGAGCAGGATCTGCTCCTGGCTCTGCTGGAGCTGCTGGGCACAGCCTCCGTGCGGAAATGAAGCCCTTCCGCACGGGCTGAGCTTTGTGCAGCCACACAGCTCCTGATCCAGGGCCTGAGGGAGCTCTGCTCACCCTCTGTGTGGGGGCACTGCCCGAGCCCCACTGAGCCCCCTGAGCCAGGCAGCCAAGGGGGACAGACTGCAAATGTGCAGCAACTGCTCTGCCAGAGCGTGACCACAGCAAAGGGCTCTGGCCCCAACAGCCAGAGCTGCTCTGATGCCCTTCAGCAGCTCCCAGGATTTCCCAGGGGGACTGGGGGGAGTGGCAGGGGCTGGGGGAGACTCCCAGGGTCTCCTCGTTGCTTGTGCATGGTGTGAACTCCCATTTGGCTGCTTGAAGGAGGTGCTGAGTCTCCTGCAGCCTCTGCTCAGACACCCAGACCTGTGTGTTCCATCCTTGGCCACGGATTGTGGCTTCCATCAAACAGAACTCACCTCTGTGCAGCCTTCACTGGGGCAGGGAAGGGAGAGTGCAGGTTTTTACATCCAGACCCTTGAGAGAAAAACCCTTGAAAATGTAGCCCTTGATCCAGCTTTTAGTTTTCCCTCCTCATCCTCCCTTTCCTTCCCCTTCCTGAATGCATCTTCCCAGTTGCCACCCCTGCCTGGGCTGAGTGAGAATCTCATGCCAATTTGCCTTTGCTGAATGCAAGAAGCTCCTGGAGCTCAGGTGGGAGTTGACACAGTCACTCTGCTTCCCACCATGTGCACTGCTCGGAGCTCAGCCTGGATGGCAGTTCCTTGGCTGAATGTGACCAGTCATCTGCTCCTGTCACCTCACACGTTTGTCACAGAACCAGCAGAGCAGTGTGGTTCTTCTTCTCTTTGCTCTCTGCTTCCTCCACTGCTGCTCTCAGCTCTCCTCCTGCTCAGGTTCCTCTGCTTGCCCTGTGCACTGGGAGGTGAAGGTGTCTCTCTCCTGTCCTTCAGCTCAGCCAGGGGACAAGGCTGGTCCAAAACCCAGCAGGAAAAGCTGAAGGAGAGACCCCAGAGATGTGTGTTCCAAAGTCCCTCTGGCAGGACATTCCAGGGCAAGGAGCAGCACAGTGAATGTGGCTGCACCTGTCAGACCACCATGACCTGTGTGTCCTTGTCCTCATGTCCCTCAGGTGTTGGTCTGTCATCTGCTCCTGATCCCCTCAGATCACGGGATGGTTTGGGTTGAGAGGACTTTAAAGCTCATCCAGTCTCACCCTGCCCTAGGCAGAGACATCTCCCACCAGCCCAGGCTGCTCCAAGCCCCATCCAACCTGGCCTGGAACAATTCCAGGGATGGAACAGCCACAGCTTCTCTGGGACACCTCTGCCAGTGCCTCAGCACCTCCCAGAGAACAATTCCTTCCTAATATCCAATCTGGCTCTTCCCTCTGGCAGTGTGAATCCATTCCCCCTTGTCCTTCCCCAG
Source organism: Acanthisitta chloris (assembly GCF_000695815.1). Taxonomy (NCBI): domain Eukaryota; kingdom Metazoa; phylum Chordata; class Aves; order Passeriformes; family Acanthisittidae; genus Acanthisitta; species Acanthisitta chloris. The sequence continues at coordinate 6,027 of NW_008684526.1, read as the reverse complement.
CAGCTTCTGTTGTGCAGGCTCAAAATTCTCCTAGCCCTGGAGGGGTCGACGCCATGGATTCATCCCAGTGTCTGCAGCCATCCAGGATACAGAGCATCCAGCTGGATTTCAGGTTCTCCAGCCCTGAACTCCATCTGGCCCAGCACCTGCAGCAGGCAGTTTGTTGTCCAGATGTTCACACTGGTTGTGGGGACATGGTCTGCAGCTCACCCTGCAAACGATGCCAAAGGGCTCCAAAAATAACCCCCGAAGCACTCGCACAGGGACCCTCTGTCAGCTCACAGGAAACTCGAGTTTGAACTGCCACAGACACTGTCCTGGGCACAGCCTGACCCTGCTGTGGCTCTGGTGTGCTCCTCAGTCCCTTCTGCTCCTTTCTGCTCAGGCTCATGTGTTCAGGTGAGGAGAGTATTTCTGCTTGGGCTACAGGACAGGAATCTTTCGGGGTTGCTCTCAAGCCTCTCTGAACTGCTCTCAAGTAGGAATAGTTCCACAGGACACAACACCATTTCTTTCTAGCTCAGCCACTGCTGCTTTCAGCTTGTGATGTCCCAGGAGGATCCCCAGGGCTGTGCAGGGCAGAGGGACAGGCAGGAGCAGCAATCAGGCTCAGAGCAGAGGCAAAGCAGTACTTGGTGCTGGAATATTTCAGGTGGCTGCTGGAATCCTTCCATCAAAGAGCTCCCCAAGAGCAGTGGGAATACTGCTTACCCCTTGCTGTGTTCACAGAGTGTATCTCGTTAGCATGTTCTTAATGTCAGTAATTATTGATGGCATGAGCAGAAGCCTGTGGAGATAACACACAGCTCCAGAACTCCTGGGGGAAATGCATCCATGTTTTATCAGAGGTGTGAGTGAATTGATCTCCGTGGATCCGCTGGGATGTGCAGAGGCCTCTGGCTGTGACAGTCACAAGGAAGAGACATTTGTGCCTCCAGGAAAGGTGTTGTGGGAGCAGAGCCTGACGCTGACACTTGGAGCTTTGTGCCCCACACTGCAGAGAGGGAGGATGGCTTCATTCCAGTCAGGAACTCAGGGCTGACACTCCTCTTCACCTGCACTTCCCACTGTGGTTTGTAGCTCCTGGAAATCTTCTTCCCTTGGCCGTGCAGTGGGAAGTGGAGGGATGAGCATGTGTCGGTGCTGGAGGGGACACCCACGCAGACGTTGGCTCTGTGCAGCCACACCAGGTTGGAGGCTCTGGGGGGTCCCTGGGGTGCCCGAGCTCAGGGTCTGCCACACACACAGCCACAGCTGCTGTGCTGGACCAGCTCAGTGCCCACAGCCTGTGTGGGCACACTCGGGGGGACGTGAGCTGGGCCAAGCTGCTTCCTTTCGCTTACCCAGGGCAGGCAGAGCTTGGGGCAAAGCTCCTCTCCTGCAGCTCTGCTCCAGTTCAAAGGCTCTGCAGCCTGTACCCAGCCTGTGCTGGAGCTGGCAGCAGGGCAGGTGCAGCACAAGTGGGGGGAGGAGTGGGGTATCAGTGTCTTTCCAGCCCCCAAAACCCTCCCATGTGCACAGCACAGCCCTCCCTCCCTCCAAGCAGCCAAATGCAGCATGGACTGATGGGATGAGGTTCCTCCTGCCCATTGCTCTGACCCTGGAGCTTGGTTGGGGTGGTGGAACCACAGAATCGTAGAATAGGATCACAGGGTTGGAAAAGACCCTTAAGATCAAGTCCAGCCATTAACCTGTCACTGCTGTGACCCCTAAACCATAACCTCCAGTACCAGATCCAAACACGGTGACTCCACCACCTCCCTGGGCAACCTCTTCCCTCAGCCCATTGATCCTGCAGCATTTCCACTGCTCCTCTCCGAGCCCTGCCCTGATTCCTTCTTCCCTCCAAAGGGAATGGTCCTCCCAGTCCAGCCTTGTGCAGAAACCTTCCCAGGCTCCATCCCCACTTACACCTGGCCCAGCCCATGCTGCTGCTGCCCTGAGCTCAGCCCATCACACCTGGTTGCCTCAGCCCTGCTGCTCTGATTCTCCTGCCTGTTTTTCCTTGTGGGCTCCTGGAAAATGTGGCAGGATGCTGCCACGCAGGGACCAGCAGGGACACAGCCCACAGCTAACTCAACTTGCAGCAGGAGCACCAAGCTCAGCTTTCAAGGATTTTCCTCTCTCCCTGTCCCAGCTGAGCCAGACATCCCTTCCTCATCCCTTCTCCAGGCAGGGCTGAGCCTTCCTTCATCACATCCATGGCCAATTCCCTTTGTGCTGATGTGCTGAGGAGCCCTGAGCTGGCTGTGCCTGGCAGTTGGTGCTGGCACAGGGGCACCAGGCACTGCTCTAACCACATCAAATGGCAAATAACCTGCAGCCAGAGCTTCTTAGAAAAACCCAAACTCATCTGATCTCCCTGCCAGGCTGTGTGGGACGTGGGCACAGCGAGCTGAGGGCAGGGCAGGGCAGGATGGACCAGGGCAGGGGGTTGGAATGAGATGTATTTCATATGTAAAACATCAGGGCAGGATTTTATGGCAATTTGCATCATTGGTGACCACAGATAATCCCCTGAAATGGCCTAAATATAGCCCAGGTGGGACTTTCCAGGCCCAGTTTGCTTTCTGAGATCTCTTGGTTTCAGCTTTGCAGGTTTTTCTCTCTGGCCTGTCTGTGTTCTCCAGCTGAGCCTGGTGCTTTCTGACCTGCCTTGTGGGAGCCAACCCCAACACTCACCTGGGGGTGGCTTTGAGTCACTGAAAATGGGACTGAATTTTAGATTTCATTAGGAAAAGGGAAGTAAAGGCAGAAAACAGCTGCTGAGATGACACATGAAGACAAATTTGTCCAAGTGCTTTTCATGAATCCAGGTGAAACGGCACTGAGGTCTCTGCTGGGCTGAGCTGAGGGCACTGGGCTGTTCCACAGGGCTCACATCTGCTCCAGAGCTGAGGCACTGCAAAGCCACGGGCACTGGAATTGGGAATGTTCTAAATTTGACTTAGGAGTTTTCTACGACAGTGAGAAATTTTGCCCTAACTGATCTCACTTGCTCAGTCCATGCTTGCAAAGGTCTTTTAATCCATTTCGCCTCATTCCAGTCACTTCTTTGCTCTGTTCTGGAAGTCACCTCAGCAAAGGACTTCCACATCCCACTGCTCTCTCCTCTAATAGTCCTGGCTAGGCAGCTCAGGATGAAATGGATAGACAGCCCAGGAATGGGCATGGTTGGATGGAGGGGGAGGCACAGAGTGAACCCAACGAGCAGCAGGGCTGGAGCAGCCACAGCTGCTCTGTTCAACCTGTGCCAGTGCTCAGCACCTCACAGGGAGGAATTCCTTCCCAATATCCCATCTAACCCTGTCCTGCTGCAGCTTAAGGCCATTCCCAGTGTTTCCCACCAGTTTGTGTGTATGATGGACCACAAACTGCCCCATCTCCTTCTGAAGCACCAGGACTTGTGGCAAGCACAGATGGGGACACCAAACCAGCCTGGCACACTCTGCCAGTCCCTGTGTGCTACAGCCCTTGTCCCTTCCCGCTGGGATAGCCACCATCTCTCTCTCCTTAGGGGAAATGGATGTAAAACATAACAGATTAGCAGGTTTGTGCTTTGAAATGCTCAGCCCAGAAAGTGTGAAGTGCTGTCCTCACCCTTTCTCATACAGGCACAAAATGGTACCTGCTTTTCATTTCATTTGGGGATTTCCTGCAGCGAATGACAGAGTTATTTGCTCATTGGATTTGGTTTGCAAGTACTTCATGTCTGTCATGCAGTTTCAGTTTGATGTCACTGATGACACTGTGGTCATGGCTGAGGAAGAAGATGGCTTAGGTCTGGGAAGGTCAAAGTTGGGTGGGTGATAGGTGGGAAATATATGATAGAGAAACCAGTGGAGAAAAGGTGCTGATGGGGTTTGGTAACAGCCTCCAGTGCTGTGTCCAGTTCTAGGCCCTGACTGGGAGACACTGAGGGGCTGGAGGTGTTCAGAGAAGGGAATGGAGCTGGGGAAGAGGCTGGAGAACTTCAGAGGGAGCTGGAGGGGCTCAGCCTGGAGAAAAGGAGGCTCTAATTCATGACCAACACACCAAGACTAAGCCCATGTCTATGAGTCAGCAGAGCCCAACACCACTGGGTTGAGCTCCTCAAGTCTGGGGCCCATGAGGTCTTTTAGTTCTTACTCTGAAGGAGTTTCCTCTGTTGACACTGCTGTGCCCTTGCCCAGGAAGCTGAGTATCTATGGACACCAGTGACCAAAATTTGGTTTTCCTGGAATTCTCTCCCTGTCCCTCCACATACCCACACCGGAGGCTCTGTAGGATGTCTGCAGCCTGTCATTTGCCTTCCTAGCCTGATAATGTGGCTTGCAGAGGCACCAGTTCTGCCAAGTCATCATCTGGAAGGAACATTGGGTTATGCAACACTCCCTGTCCCCTGGGATGGCCTTGGGCTGCCTCTGCTCCAGCCCTGAGACTGTGTTGGGACCAACACACACATTGGAACAGGAGGAACCTGATGGAGTTTGGGAGAGGGCCTGAAACCTTCCAGACACAGCAGGAGCAAGAACCCAGTGCTATGGTTTCCCTTTGCCTGAGTAAAGAGCTGCTGCTTGTACTGGAGATGTGGGACTTGAGGTCCTTCTCGTCCCTGCACCGAGGGGGAGTGGTGGGTGAGAACAGCTCACTGGGCCACACAACTCTCTCCCATGGATTCTGCAAGTATTTCTTGCCCACACCATGGGAAGATCTATTTGTCAGGTGAAAGTTGGTTGGGAAAAGGGATTTGGGAATCTGACCTCACCTGAGCTAATTATCTCATCCTAAGGAGGAGCTTTTAACTTGGAATTGGAAGGCAATGCCCACGCTCCAGCCAGAGAATCTATTGAGCATCTTACGCTGTTTTCTGACCCTTCCAGTAGCAAAGTGAAGACATTGGAGCTTCTGTAGCCAGAGCCAAACATCAGAGAGCAATGGAGCCAGAGGTACAGCTTTCCACACCAGTCTGCAGCTTCCCATGCCAGTAAACCATTCCAGTGGGTCAAGGGTGCTCAGGCATTGGGATGTTGCCTGGGGAGGTGGTGGAGTCACCATCCCTGGAGGTGTTCAAGAGGCTTCTGGGTCTGGCAGTGGAGGATATTGTGTAAGGTTTAGGGGTTACAGCAGTGACAGGTTAATGATTGGACTCGAAGATCTTAGAGATCTCCTTGGTGATTCTATGATGCTAAGGAGAAGACTCAGGTACCAGCCCAGAGCTAACCCTGTGCTGGGCAAGTCACAGTGCAAGCAACTTGCTCCAAAGACTTTGAAGTCCCTTTGGAACGCCAGGAGTGAGCAGCCAGTCCCTGGGCTTTTCAAAGGCCTTTCCAAACAATTGCTAATTACTCAGCGCAGCAGCCAGGGCGGACAGAGCCTTATCTGAGCACACACTGTGCTTCCCTATCTGCCGGGGAGCTGCAGCGGCGCTAACCTCAGGGCGAATTTTGGGAGGCAGGAGGCTCCAGGCATGTGCACAGCTGATTAATCCATAGCCTTGAAAGCCTCTGCTCAGACACCGAAAAGCCACAGAGCTAAACACTTTTCCTCTTAGCAGCGTGTCCATGATATTGACAGCAGCTGTGCTGCTCCTGGCTGTGCCGCCTGGAGACAGCGGGGCGTCCCGGTGTGGGTATCCCAGTGTGTTTATCCCAGGGTATCCCGGTTTATCCATCCCGGTTTGTCCCGGTGTGCCCCGGTGTGTGTATCCCGGTTTATCCCAGTGTATCCAGGTTTATCCCGGTTTATCCCGGTGTGTTTATCCCTCCCGGTGTATCCATCCTGGTCTATCCCGGTGTATCCCGGTGTATGTATCCCGGTTTATTTCGGTATATCCATGCCGGTTTATCCCGGTGTGTGTATCCCGGTTTATCCCAGTGTATCCAGGTTTATCCCGGTGTATGTATCCAGGTTTATCCCGGTGTGTTTATCCCTCCCGGTGTATCCATCCCAGTTTATCCCGGTGTGTGTATCCCTGTTTATCCCGGTGTGTGTATCCAGGTTTATTTCGGTGTCTCCACCCCGGTTTATCCCGGTGTGTGTATCCCG
>NW_008684525.1:108619-113665 GCF_000695815.1 Acanthisitta chloris | reverse complement strand
GGTCTCCGGTCCCTCCCGGGAGCTCCATCCTTCCCGGGGACTCCGATCCCTCCTGGGGGCTCCGATCCTCTCGGGGCTCCATCCCTCCGACGGCTCCATCCCCCCGACGGCTCCGACCCCTCCGGAGGCTCCAACCCCTCCGGGGACTCCAATCCCTCCCGGGTGCTCTGACCCCTCCGGGGATGCTCCAATCCTCCGGGGCCCCGGGAAGGGCTGATGCTGCACCTGGTCGTACTGCGGCGTCTCGGCGGCCGCACGGGGAGAGGAGTTACCTAGAGCAGCGATGTCCCAGCTTCCTGCACCTTGCCCCGCGCCTTAGCGCATCCTCCCGCCGTTCAGCCCGGAGAAAGTGCAAGGAGAACCTAGAGACATGTTGGGTTTACCTTTGAAAAGTTTATCGTAACAGCTCTGGCGTTTTGGGATTAGTTGCATCTGATTAACATTCTTGGCACTTAGTCTACAGGGTTTGTTTTGGGGTGGATTACTCTGGGGGGTTGATCACACTTAATAAAGTCAGGATTTAAATAGTTTTAATCACCTTTCGAAGTTTACAGCAAAATGGTGTGAACTGGGTAGGGAGAAGTGAAATCCTGCTTTCCCCGTGGCACTGTTTGGCTGATGATGTCTGAATTAGATTGCAATCCCAAAGATGTGGTCCTCTGAATGACCCTGCCACAGCTGAATGGTGCCAAGGCTGACTGACAGCTTGCAGCCTGGTTTTGGTGTGTGTTTCTTTCATCTTTTCTTTTACTTTTCTAGCCTACTCCTCTCACCTCATCCCTTCATCTTTCCCATTCGACCTATTCCCTAGCAGACTGCCTCTGGTTTCACACTCCCTTTCCTCTTTGCCCCTCTCCCCACACCCTTTTCTCCTTCGAGAGCTCCAAGTTTTGCAGGAGCACCAAGCCAAGGCTCCTTTCAGTCTCAGACAGAGCAGGTTGCCTCTGATTGCCTTCTCTGGAGAAAGCAAGTGGAACAGGTTCGGTAATGTGATCATTCCTCACATGGAAGCAACTGTTCTGCCAGAAAAACTCGTAGACTTTCAAATCAGACTACTGACAGGTCTCCTTTCAAGGCTTTTAAGTTCCTCTATCTGTTGCTATTAGCTGGAGAAAAGAAGTGTTTACGAATTTTTTGAGCTTGGTTAGGACAGTTCATCTTGGGGAGGAATACAGGCTTATTCATAGAACTTGCCAAACTAGACAAAATCCAGGCACCACAGGTTCTGGGATCTTGTATCCAGGAGTGATCAGCTCCAGGTCTTTTTACAGAACATATGCCAAGTAAACACAGACTACTCTGTTCTCATAAAAGACTTGAGATTTAGGATTTGTTGTTGTTGTTGTTGTTGTTGTGTTTCTGTTTCTTCTGAAATGCATTTTAACTCTAGCTGTGCTCATTCTGGGTAGTTTTATTTTCCCTTATTTTAATCTTCATACCTGCTTGGATTCCTCCATCCCACAGCAGTGAGCTGGTCAGAATTTAATCTTTCTGTTCATCAGCTGTATATCTGCTATCACTTTAATTTCTTGATTCACCACTGTTTCTCTTTCATGACACCATAAAATAGAAAAGCCCCTCATCTACCTTCTCAAGAGCATCACTGTTTGTCATTTTGCACTTTGAGCTGTCCTTTGGAGTCCATGTGTGCCAGGAACGAATCCATGCTGAGCATCAGGGACACCCTATAGTTCTGAGAAGACTTCACCAGGCATCACTAATGGCTGCAGGCAAGACTTGAAGGCAGCCTAAACTTGAAAGCACCCAGTATGAACATCCATAGGATTAGTCTGAAGGTCTTAGAAAGGCTGGAGCACTCACTCTCTAAACTCCAAATCATCAAATCTAGATTTTACTTTGCTTAGAGCCCTTCAAAGAGCTCAGTGCAATAGGAGTGAAGATTATTTGGAGGTAGGAGACCATAGTTAATAGATAAACATGAATTGCAATCACAAATTGCCATAATACTGTCAAAAATTTTCACTTTACCTTTTCCTCAGTTATCTGAGGAAGCAGAGATGAAATTTTCTGAAGCAAAGTGTTAGAAGTTACAACTGGCTCACATAATTACAGGCAGAAACACAGAGAAGACCAAAATCTGCTAGTTAAATGTTCACCCAGTGCCATTTTCCTCTGCTCTGTCACACAAGGTGAAGTACTTTGCTGCATTGGAGTTTCATGTAATAGCAATAGGAAAGGGAACTTAAAGAACTTTTTCTATACAGTGGTTCATTGGAGTCTCTTGTGATAACATGCTTCCTGTACCTGGGCTTTAAGAAAAAACAGCAAGTATTGCAAAACTCATGGGGAAAGCAGGTGAACTATAGTTGTAAGCATTTCTGATGAGCTGCAGTATGCACTGCTTGCCAGTTTTCTACTGGAGGAAAAAATCAATCCTGTGGACTCATATGATGTGAATCTAATTAATTTTGTTTATCCACTCAGACCAGTCTGGAACAGATCATCTCAAACAGTATCTGAACACACCCCTATTCTGAACTGCTAGCCAAAGCTCAAATGTCCTGTTCTCGAAAAGAATTGAGTAGTGACATGAAGTCAGAACATACCCTGCCTACTCTCCAGACATCCATGCAGAGGAAAAACATTCCCAGTTCAGTGTTTTCTTCCAAGAATCAAATCAAAACATCCCTGCACACAATGACCTTGCGAGGCTGAATACAGCAGCACCATCTGGTGATGGTTGCATTGATCCTCCCTGCACAGCTCTGGGTGCCAGTTGAGTCTGTAGGAGTATGGATTCTCTTCTCTTCCTCAGCAGGACCTCAGAGACCAAGCTCCAGGCATGGCACGGTGATTCATTCTGTGCCCTCAAGTGTTCAGGGAGGTTGAGCTCTTCCCAGTACTTCCTGCCAAGCTGGATGGTTTCCTGAGCAGTTCAATGATGACACACAGTTGTTCAAGAAACCAGCTGAGAAGAATGAACAGGTCTCCTGATGTGCCTGAGCAGCAGTGTGGTGGATGGCATGCAAGGGCAACAAATAGAAAATAACTCACATGAGACTGAATTAAAGGTAAATTACAGGATAGACAAGCAGGTAATAGGCAATTTTACTCACCTGCTGCCACTCTAGAAGATTTTAGTCATAGAGAACCCCCTAAAAAAAAGCAGCTTAGTGCTCATTGACAAAAGGACAAGCAGACTATTGGTAATTCTTAGAAGCAGAACTGACAGCAATGCTGAAACTGTCACTCAGGCACTGCATCAATGACACACCCAGACCATGTACCGTGTGCAAGCCCACTTCTCCCTCCAGCTCAAAAAATGCAGAGTACAACTAGCAAACGCAGAGAAAAAGATAATGAAGGTGATGAAAGGCACAAAACATGGTTGAGAAAGGAGAGAGACTGTCTAGCTTAAGATTTCTGGGTCTGGGAAGGAATGAGTGAAGAGGAAAATGTGAGCAAGATCTGTACAATCATAAAGCATATGGGCTGGGTGGGAAAGGATTTTTCATTCTTTCCCAGACAAGACCTAAAGGGCAGTCACTGAAATTTTGAGGTCAGAAGGTCAAAACATACAGAAACAAAACACTTTACATAAAATATGGTTATAATAGAGAATTCATTGCCAAAAATGAGGGCCAGAAATATAAGTAACCTCATAAAGGACTAGATATTTATGAAGGAGAGACTTACTAGTGGCCACTGACCATGAGATAAACCTTGATGCAGGAACTTCTTAAACCACAAATTGCCAGCTGAGAGGAATCAACAGAGGAAGGACATGGGACAGCATGGCTGAGGTATGATGAATCTAGGAGGAACCCAGTGAGCCTATTATGTTCCTCTGGACTGTAATTTCCATATCTAAGTAAAAAGATGAGGAGTGACACTTCTTTAGACTGGCTTAGGCACCATTCTCTGCGGGTGGGTGAATGGCCAAAGATGTGAACAACTCTCCGAGTTTACTCATGCTCTCTTCCTTCAGGTCACAGTAACCTTAAGGATAAGTTTATGCAAGTTCCCTCTTATGTTTTGGGAGTCTATCTGCAAACTTGCAATTCAGCTCCACAAACAAAGCTAAAGAGGTTGGCCAAACCCTGTTGTAAACTTATGATTTAAGCCTGTCCTCATCTCACACTATAGATATACACAAGTAGAGCCTATTCATGCACCATGTAAAAACCTCCACTTCTTTTTCCTATCAAAGTGTGCATTATTCCCTTCTCCAGTAACCTATAATTCTGTAATAATTTGGTATCGTCCTCATCTGGCAAGTTAAGGGCACATGCTTAAATTGCTCTACTTCAAATTTCTACCAGGCACATTCAGCAATGGAAAAACTTTGGCTTTCACAGCTACCATTGCATTTCTGGTAAATGAAACTGCAGCTAAAGACACTGTAAAAATACAAAAATTAAAAGAACTGTAGAGGCAAGTGAAGCAGGAACTAACTCTATTTTGTTCCTGTATTCATTTTAGTCTGTTTATACAACTTCCCTTTTATAGTTCTTTCTATAAGAGTGCTTGTTAAACCTCTAAATAATGACAGCTGCTAAAGACCAAATATCCCATGTGTGGAATCATTTGTGGTTCGGGGGGAAAAAAAAAGAAAAAAAAGAGATCAAATTCCTCTCTAATGATAATAATTACAGGATCAATCCAAAACTCAATGAAGTCAAAAGCAAAGCTGCCACTCATTTAAGCTATGCAAGAATCAGCCCTGGTTTGTATGTCTGCTGCTGATCCTGATTTATTCCAGTGCAAACTAGCCTAATATCAGCTTTACCATGCATAGTTATTTTCCACTACTAAATTGGAGCTCACCTGATCCTTATTATTTTTTATTTTTTGGAAAACACCAGGTCATTTTATAAAGTGCTGGTATTATAAACTGCAGAATATAGTTTATAAGAGCACTAACTCCTACAAGCCAACCATTAATACAGCTAATGGCCTGTTTGTTGTATTAAACTGCTCTCATTTGTCTGGGTCCATTAACAAATGCAGTGGTCATTAACTGTTAACAGCAACTCAGTTATTAGATTTTATTACTTGTACAGGAAACACTGGAGAACAAACTGA
>NW_008684525.1:89520-108585 GCF_000695815.1 Acanthisitta chloris | reverse complement strand
CCCTATTATTTATAATTCAGTTTCTCACTTATTCCCGAACATGATGGACACAGAGAGAAATGGGTTCAAGCCATCCATGTGGACAGTCAGTTCACATTCCAGCCCCTCCTGCCAGCCCTCCCGAGCCAAACAAACCTCTCCCTTAAACCAGAGAGCTCCAAGGCACCAGGCATCTCCAGTGGCCTCTGCTTTTCTGATTTTCCTGTGTCTCTTTGTTGGACAGCAGCTTCCACCCACACATATAATAATGGGATGTAAGTAAAAGATACATTTATGTGTACGTAGGAGGCTGTAAAGTCTTCTGCTTCATTCATGGTTCTCTCTTTCTAATTCACTGAAATCCAACATTCAAGTCTTAAAATAACTTATACTTCCTCTTGGTTGGAACTGATGAATCAAGTAAGATCTCTTTCTGTCTTGTACAAACATTTAGTCCAGATAATTGTACAGTTCTCGTCTGGCCTTGTGGTTCACAAATAAGCTTAGAGCCACAGTCTTGCAAACACCTGCATGTGAGGAATATAACCAGCATTATCAAGATCTGAAAGGCCTTCCCTTCCACATTCTGAATGCTGAAGACCCCTGATGCACTCTGCTTTCTTCACCCTTATTCAGTTCAAAGCAATGGAAAAACAATTCCAGTGTCAAATTGTCATGAAGGACCAGCAGCAGTTGTCATGAAACTGACTTTCATCAAGCAGTCTGAGCAGTTTTGTCAACCTGCAGTGCCGTGATACACAAATGAGGGAGGAGACACCCAGAACTGTGTTGTTAGTGCTCTTTGGAAACAGGATCTTCCAGACTCCCTCCAAACAGTGTTAGACCTGACTGGTATTGCAAGAAAACTATCAGTACTTCAGAGGTGGAGATCTGTGAAGTGGCTGTGGTTTGTCCTCTGTGGGGTTGGATATATTTAATGAGATTGAAATAACTCCATTTCTGAGTTGTTGATGTTTTCCTACTGCACTGCAGTTATTAATAGTACTTTTAGGTTCTTCTCTCCTGCAAAGGCACAAGGGTACCCCAGTATAGATGATCCTATCTTCTCACTGAAGGCTTGAATCAGTCAGATAGGGCCACAACGGGCACAGTGGCACAGAGTGTTGATGACACATGTTGTGCTTAACTCACTGAAGAGGAAAGGTCACACTCCTCCAAATAAAGTGATTCACAGTGCAGTGTCTGAATGCATTGCATTGGAGATTCCCACCAATCCTCTTCCCATTTGGCTTGTGAAACAGGGTCTCATTGCGATTTGAGTGGTCATAGGATCGTCATGGAGTTCAAATTTGGTCAAATTACATCAGCCCAATGCTATCTGCAAACCTATTCAGAAGCTGTGGAAGCCGATGGACCCAGTATCAAGAGGAAAAGGGTGAGAGATTTTGCTAAGAACAGGCTCATGACACTGCTAGTTTGTACAACCAGCACAGGTGATTAGAAAGTGTTTCTATTATCCCTGGGGCAGAGGTTAAAGCCTCTTGTGTATGCCCATGCCTGTGTCTCACGTGGTACATGCATGAGGATGTGTAGTGTTGTGGTGCTGGGGACACAGAGATATGAGTCAGCTTATCTGCTCCTGCCTATAAACAAGGCACTTCGGTACAACTTCCCTCCTATCAGCTTCTGATAACAACTTCCTTCCTACCCTCTTTCCCAAGCTAGCACGTGCTAACATATTGTGCAACAAAACCAGTTGGACGAGAAATTTAAAGTACTTAAGAAGCCCAAGGATGTGCACATGATGCCATTAAGCACCAGAGACTTGCTGGGAATGGCCCCAGATCGTTGGGTGTGTATGCGTTCTCCTCACCTTTCAGTAACTGGGTAGAATAAAAAGAGCATCTCTGCCTCTTTCTGCTCCTGGCACAGCCCAGAACATAATAAATCCCAGGATTTTCTATGGACAGCAGGACTGTTCAAACACATATGGAAAGTAGATGCCAGAACTGTGATCTAGAACAGTGTCACAGAAAGGCTGAGCACCCCATTCCCCCTCTGTGCCATTGTATCAATGTTCCTCTCCTGTTTCCTCACCCTCTCCCTCAAGCTCCTCTTGCAGAAATGGGTCTTTCTAATACAGTCACTGTGCACTTCATGCAGCTTGTTATTCCTTCCCTTTGCTCTCACTGGATCTTTTTTTTTCCCTAAGGATCTGGATGTCAGCTCAGCCAAGGAACTGATCCTGCTACAACAACTGAAGAGCACATTATGATTGAGGTGGGACTGACATGTCTGAGGGACAAGATCCCATCCAGAGGGGCCTGGACAAGCTTGAGAAGTGAGCCCATGGGAACCTTATGAGGCTCAACACAGCCAAGTGCAAGGTGCTGCCTCTGAGTCAGGGCAACTCCTGGTACTAATACAGGGTGGAGGGACTGAGAGTAGCCCTGCAGGGAAGGACTTGGCAGTGTTGGTGGGTGAGAGGCTGGACATGAGCTGGCAATGTGAACTTGCAGCCCAGAAAGCAAATCACATCCTGAGCTGCATCAAAAGCAGTGTGGGCAGAGGACAAGGGGTGATTCTGCCCCTCTGCTCTGCTGTCCTGACACCCCACCTGGAGTTCTGCATTCAGCTCTGGGGTCCTCAGCACAGAAGATGTGGACCTGTTAGAACAGGCTGTGAAGATCCTCAAAGGACTGGAGCACCTCCCTGTGAGAAAAGGCTGAGAGAGTTGGGTTTGTTCAGCCTGGGGAAGAGAAGGCACTGGGGAGACCTATCAGTACTTGCAGGGTTTGTAAGAAAGACAGGGACAGGCTTTTAAGTAGACCCTGTTGCAATAAGACAAGGGTAATGGTTTTAAACTAAAAGACAGTTGATTTAAACTGGTTATAAAGAACTCGTTTTACGATGAGGTTGGTGAAACAACTGACACAAGTTGCCCAGAGAAGTTGTGGATGCCACGTCCCTGGTAACATTCATGTGATTCTGTGATTTCTCAGTGATTTCTCAGCACACTGACAGGCTGATCCTTCCATTTGTGAAATACCTTTGTTTGTACTCTTTACACTACTTTGGTCAGGAGCTGCTGCCTAAGCCAAGTTGATGAATCCTAGATGCATGTGATAACAGACTCACATTCAGCTAATTTTAAAACAAAGTGAATTAGGGAACTATGTTTAGATTCAGAGTGGTGAGTCAGGCCAGGGCCTGTCACTGCAGCAGTATGTAGCTTTATTTCAGATGAAGGAGGCTTAGCCCCAGTGTTCCAAATCAGACAAACAAGATTTTAGTGAGGAGGAGCACTCAGCTTCCAAACCTGTGGTTCCCTTGCCTCTGCAGCACACACCCAATCAGGCATAGATGCACATCTCTGAAGTAAAAGATGCCAAGATGTCCCAGAGGAAAGATACTTTCTGGAAACAGACACGTACTACAGCCAAATAAAGCTTGCGTGCTTCTGGATCTACAGGACAGACTCCCAGCTGCACCAGACCTTGTGCAGATGTCAACACAATGTCTTGGACAGAGGAACTCTGCTGGGCATGGGGAGCTGGGGATTGCATTGCTGAGGAGATTCAGAGATGCTTGGCAGGCAGCTCCAAGGGCTGACATACTCTGCTCTTGATGAGACAAAATGACACCCCTCATGCTGGCACTGAGTGAGGAATAAACTTTGTGACAAACCAGCATGAACTGTGCCCAACTGATTGGTCCTCATGAAAGAGCATGAAACTGAAACAGGTGAAACAGCAAATGATGGAGAGATTGGTAAACAAAACCGCTGCAGTGGTTGCCAGAGATCTGTTTATGAAGTGGCACTCCAAATGTTCCCCAGAAATGTGTATCTAATATTAATATTATTCCTTAAGAAGTAGGATGTTGTTCTTTTCCTGAGTAGTTTAACTTTGCAATCTTTTAAGCCCTCAAAAAGACTGAATTATGACCTGTGCTAAAACAATAGTAAATAATGTTTAACAGTAATTAGGCTAAAGAGGAGAAAAAAATAAATGTAGTAACGTTGTGGGACTGTTATGACTACATGTTGCAGACTCATTATATTAGATAATAATACTTAACTGAGTTGACTCCTTTAATGCTGGCAAAGGATCTGCAAACCCTCAAAGTTCTCTTTTCAGTCAAGACTGAGCCTGATCTTTCAGTTTTCTGCCATGTATTTCAGTAAGATTTTTCTTATTAAAACAAATCCTATCTCTGTCAAGAGCTGCATATTCTTTCTTCACCTCAAGAGCTGAACTCTGTTCCACCAAAATGCAGGGGTTGAACAAGAATTTCTACTTATCTGTAGATTGTAGTTATTAGATTATTAGAATAATAACCACAAGGGCTGTCATCTTTAACACCTATAGTACAGATGGAAGTTGAAAAGACAGCAGGAAAGGGTTAGCAAGAATGGAACTAAAAGTATTCTGTATACTATAGAGAATATAGTGATAAGGAAGGATGCTCAAAGGGAGAAGGGAACAAATACCTGGACTAGGTGATTGGAAGAAGCAACACATAGGAGGTATTGGACATTATTAACCTTTAAATTCTGCATAAGGAATATTGATTTTTATTCTTCAGTCCATTACAAAGAACTCTCCTCTTGGTTCAGAACCAAACCCCCGAACAACTCCCAGCACACGATTGCAGTGCTGGGACAGGCCTGTACTCTGGGATATGCTGTGCAGTGGATATATCTCTGTGTTCATGCTTTAATCCTTATTAATAGGAAGAAAACATGCTATGAATGCACTTTTACCAAGATCTTTAAAATCCCAGTAAAGCACAAGGGCTCTGAGATCCCAAGATGCCATCCCAAGTACCTCTTGAGTCAAACTGTTAGATTCCTAACTACTTGAAATAACACTTCTGTTGGTGCACATCTATGAGAAAAAATTGCCTACATGTCCCTACTCCATGGTGGTTATCACAGTGATACTCTGCCCTTCTTTGGAACCAGTGTGAGCTCAGCCAGAAAATGTCAGTGCAGGTTCAAGCACAGTCCTCTCTCACATCCTGAGAATCTCTCTCAAATCCTGAGATGTCTGTAAAGAATCAGGGAGAAACAGTGCTCAGTCCCTCCCTGTCCATACCATTTCCATCCCAGCTCCACACACAGGCATCAAACTGTGCACACAGGAATGCTCTAGGATGGCCCTGTTTGAGCAGAGGGGGTTGGACCAGATGACCCTCTGTGGTCCCTTCCAACCTGACCAGCTCTGTGATTTTGTGGTTTTGAGCTGCAACTCACTTTGAATAATAAGCTGGAGAAAATAGGAATAGCTCAGGATTGCTCTAAAACTTCAAGGCCCTGCTCTAAAAATCTTAGAACTTTTAAGACATTTAAAAACCAGAAGGGAAAAGTCAGCCTGCACAAGAGAAAGCACTCCCACATACACAACACTGCATCAGACAGAAACTTAACTGCAGAACTATGCAAACCAGGTTTTCTTCCCTTATCCCAGGCCTCTAGATGGAGCTGCCACTTTTGTTTTCAAACCAAGCGACAACCAGTGAGGTACAGCTACAGGGCAAGGCAAGAGGAATATAACGCTTAGGCATTTGCAACAGGAGAATGGAATGGGAGCATCATTTTGCATTCATGTTGTGCTGTCGTTAGATATTGTTAGCTTTTCCATAATTCTTCAACACACCAGCTGTGTTGCCAATGCCCTTGTATGGCTTAGAAGAATCACTCCTCCCAGAGGAGTATTGTTTGGGAGTGAAGAGACAGTCAGATTGTACTGGAGAGTGCTGAGATCTGAATGTAAAGAACATGCCAGCTCCCCAGCTGTGTTCAGTTTTGGGCCCCTCACTACAAGAAAGACATTGAGGTACTGGAGAGAGTCCAGAGAAGTGAAAACAGAGCTGGTGAAGGCTCTGGAGCACAAGTCCTATGAGGAGCAGCTCAGGGAGTGTTTAGCCTGGAGAAAAGGAGGCTCAGGGGGACCTTATTGTTCTCTACAACTACCTGTAAGGGGGTTGTAGTCAGGTGGGTGTTAATCTCTTCTTCGAAATAACAGGTGTCAGGACAAGAGGAAATGGCCTCAAGTTGCACCAGAGGAGGTTTAGATTCGAGGTTAGGAACAATTTCCTGACCAAAAGGGTGGGCAAACAGTGGGACTGGCTGCCTAGGGAAAGGTGGAATCACTGTTCCTGGAACTGTTCAAAAAACATGTAGAAGTGGTGCTTAGGGACATGGTATACTGGTGGACATGACAGTGCTGCATCAATGGTTGGACTCAATCTTAGAAGTTTTTACCAACCTTAATGATTCTATGTGAGCACCATACACAGGAGGAAATATGAACAGTGTTGTGTCCCTCTCTGCATTGCACCATTCCCAGCAGCCTCAAAAGCCCTTCCCACAAAGCCCTGATTTTGGAAGGATTAAGGCAGCACACATCTCCCTTTTAGCATGGTCTCTAAACCCACCTGCACCCTGTCACCCTTGCACAGGATGAAGAGCACAGGTGGACGGGGCTCAGAGTCAGCTTTTCATTTCCCCTAATTACCCACTGGCCCTAAAAAAGCTCCTGGGAAGGCAGGGGGAGCCCCTAGGCAGGCACTGCTGCTGGTGTCTGTTCCTCTAGAGAGTACCCTCAGCCTACAGGGAGCTCTGCTGAGTGCTGCTCCTAATGAAACCTGAAGGCCAGGCCCAGGAAAGTAAAAATAAAACTTTACAGAAAAGCATGCTGTAATTTTATGATAGGCTTTAATTTGATTCTGGTTAGTCAGAGCAGCCCTCTGGGCAGGCTGAGACTGCATCGAGCAGCACACGGCTGTGCTTTCAACTAACAGCTCCAGCCTCTTCCAAGGACATAAAGGAGGTTAAAACCTCCTGTACAATCACAAAGCCGAAAATTACTCTGGGAGTAAATGAAAAAAACAAACTGGAGGCCTGCAGGAGCTCATGTTTAAAATCCATATTTAATCTTATTAAATATATAAGAGCAAAAATGTTCAGATCTCTAATATTATTGGCATTATAGTGGTGCCTTAGGGGGGTTAAATAAGCACAGGACTGCCCTGTGCTAGGAACTGGATGAACATCTAGGAAGAAGCACACTGCTTGTCCACAGAACTTGCAATCAAAACATGCAGTGCATAAGGGAAGAAGGAAAACAGACCAAAGAGGGGAAAAGTAGTGGCCTGAGATTACCCTGCAAACCAGGAGTAGGACCTAGGTTACCCAGTTCCCCTAACAGGGTCCCCCTGCTTGGCTCACACTATCTCAGATGCTCTGTGCTCACAGCCTGCCCTAGTTTCCCCATGGTTTGGGCTCTTTCCAGCAAGGTTACAAACATAGATGCACAGCTCTTCTGAAAGCCAGGTCCCCTGCAGTCCTGTTTCAGCTAAACCAAAGCAGGTCGCAGGAAAGACTGAGCATGAGTAAACATTAGCCTAAACTGTGACCTAGTGAAAAGAACCAAATATTTGGAAATGCCACCTATTTGCATGTTGACGGAAAATACACCCAGCACTTCAAGCTCTGTCTGTTCCAATACCTCCCTTATCCCTGGAGACTGATGGCTAAGCCTTCACCTGCTGTATTGCAAGGGAAGCTCAGAAGGACTCAGTGAGCAGTTTGGCTCATAACCTGCTATGCTAACATTCAGTTTTTCATCCAGATTAGGGAGATCATCCTGGAATTCATGCAACTCCATCTCACTTCTGTGGGAAGTGACAGCCCTTGGCTACAGCAAGAAAACTCCCTGCTCCCATTCTGTTCCATGTTGGTGCAAGACCTGGTTTTTGCTTTCCACCCAACTGGGATCTTTCAACAGCCTCAATCCAATGAAAATGTTGGTTTGTGTGAATACATGGAGTGGCTGCAGGTGTGTCACTGGTGTAACAGGATCAAATCATGAAGAAAGTGTTAAGATGTGTAACAGCCTGAGGTGCCTCACAGCAAATACAGTAGAAGAATAATTAACTACTAGGACAGAAGAACTGTCGAACAAAGTGGATTGAAACATTCCATGAACAAAGCCCTCTGATGGGAAAGGTGCTGGTTTCCATCCTGCTCCCAGAGGGAAAGCTGGCTCAGCCCAGGATGGGATTCTGGTCAGTGCCAGAGACAGGTCAGCAGGACAAGGCTCTCTCATGGGATGTGGCACACCAAGGTGCAAATCTGAGGTTTGCAAAAGCACTTGAGCTTGGGTCACCAGCATCTCTAGGGATTGCCCTAACCACGGGGCTGTTTGCTATTTTGGTATCAGCTCTCTTACAGCATTTCAGTAAAAGGACAAAAGAAAAAAATCCCCAGAGTAAATAACAGAAAAAAGTTTTCTTCAGAGAGCTGAAAAATTATTTGTTTCCCCATACTAATTACTTAGCATCTACCTTACGTGCTTGAAACTCTCCCTGATGTGAGCTGAGGACTACTGGACTTGATTTGAGAGCCAGGCAAACCTGTATGCAGGTACTTACATCTGTCCTTACTGCAGAATTATTAAAACCACTTCGACATTCCTGGGAAATTTTCCTGTCTGAAAAAGGGATATAAGGGTCTGTCCTGTGGCATTAAATGTGACTGTTACAAAATTTGTCCAGATAGAGTTGTGGTTAATCTTTCATTCTAACATTTTTTGTTTGGGGGGAGTGAGGGGAAGGGGAAATAAACCATGACAGATCTCTCACATAAAATTATATGATGTGGTTTTGACAAATATGAACATTTCTGATCTATGTATCTATACAGCTCTGCCTGTAAAACACTTTAGGAGCCTTGGGCACAAGATGTGTTCTGATATGGGTGGATTACACATGAACAAGAAGTGCAATGAATACACACCCACATCTCCCCAAAACCCCTGTGGGCTGGTAGATATCAAAACCAGAACCTGAAATTCCCTTCTGGAAGCCTTAAATATGTGTTGGGAGCTTTTTCCCTGCCTTCAGTCGACTGGATCACAAAATGCTTAGCAGCTTAAGGGCTGCCATGTCCCTGCTGACTGTGACAGGGGCTGCACCCTTGTGGCTATCAATGTTTTTTTAATAGAAGACACCATGTACTTCAACGGGATTGCTTAGCTATGTTTTGGCATTCTGTTTATGACAGAGAATTATTTGTTATTGAATCCTTAGTGGTCCATAGCATCAACTTCATTCTAATTACCAAGGCAGCCAAGTCATATTTTTCTCCATTTACAGATATTTGTAGGACTATAACCAGAAAGCCACGAGTGACTCGGCCAGTAAACAGTACAGTTTGCTGACTAGTGTTTGTTTTATAACCTTTGGCACATCTTGATATGTACATAATAATAGTTCTTAACCCATAAATAATATTTTACAGAGGTCACACTATAGTTATTTAAGTTCAGGGGTTTATTTCCCAGAACACTAAGTAGCTGTGAATGAATTATGTTTAGTCTGATCTGCCACAGAAGGGTCATAAACTTATAAGTTGTAGCAAACCATGGAATATTACTCCTGTATGTCAAGCAAACTGTAAATGTAAAAGAATAATGCTTGATAAGGGGAAAGTCTTTTTATTTGTCACACTATAGTTATTTAAGTTCAGGGGTTTATTTCCCAGAACACTAAGTAGCTGTGAATGAATTATGTTTAGTCTGATCTGCCACAGAAGGGTCATAAACTTATAAGTTGTAGCAAACCATGGAATATTACTCCTGTATGTCAAGCAAACTGTAAATGTAAAAGAATAATGCTTGATAAGGGGAAAGTCTTTTTATTTTGTTAAAGTAATATCCTAGGGAATAAGACTATAAAAATTAATGTTAACTTAAGTGACAATTTGGGCAAACTCTCCACATACATCTCGTGAATTCTGCTTGCTACAGGGGACTCTGTCTGCTTGTCTGAGAGGCTACAAAATCCATTCTGAGCAGGCAATCTTTTTCTTTCTTGGCTCCCTTTGGCTTAATCTCCCAAAATCCACAGGAGATGGAGAAAATTTTGTGCCTTTGCACAGGGCTAATAAAAAAAAGGTCATTAAATGCTGCCAATAGTCTGTTCCACTGCAACAGCAATGGGCAAGGAGAAGGCTACTACCTCATTTCTTGAGTATGATGAACACCTGAGGGAGAGGGAGGGAAGAGAACTGAGCTGTTGATCATCAGGTAGGGACTTTGATCACTTCAGAGGCTGCTCAGGGTCACCTGGCAAAAGAGAGAATAGCAGAAAGCAGTGGCAGGGAATTGGAAATGAAGAGACCAAAGGGACTGTAGGTTCTGGGAAAGAGAACAGGAGATGGGATTTTCAAGACCAGCTGAGATAAAAAAATCCAGCCAAAGAGGAGCAGAAAAGGCTCCCTAATCCTGAAGAGAAGACATAGGCAGTAAGAGTGAGAAAGAGCCAGACCTGCAAGATCTTTGCCTTGATCCCAAAGAGCACACAAATCTAAGGAAAGCAGGGAAGTACATCTGAGCCTATGTGCTTTTTGGTGTTGATTATAGTAATGACTTCAAAGCAATAACTGAATTTAGAACCTGCTGCAAACCCAAGTTTGTGTCTGCTTCTACCATCCCTTGTCTCCAAAGCAGAGAACTGCAAGGTTAGACCTCTTGGAAAGGGCAGTTTTAGGCAAGGGGGAGGAAAACTTGGCACTTGGCATTGGTGAGATCACACCTTGAGTGCTGTGCTCAGTTTTGGGCCCCTCAATTTAAAAAGGACATTGAGGTGCTGGAGCAAGTCCAGCCAAGGGCTATGAGGCTTATAAAAGGTGTAGCACACATGTTGCATGAGGAAAGGCTGAGGGAATTAGGCTCATTTAGCTTTGAGAAGAAGCTCAGGGGTGACCTCATCACCCTCTACAACTACCTGAAAGGTTGTAGCAAGGTGGGGGATGGTCTCTCCTGCCATGCCTGCAGGGACAGGACTAGAGGAAATGCTCATAAGCTGAGCCAGGGGAGATTCAGCTTAGATATTTGAAAAATTTTGTTACTGTTAGGGTGTTCAGGCACTGGAATAGGTTGGCCAGTGAGGTAGTGGAGTCCCCATCCCTGGAAGTGTTTAAAAGTCATCTGGATCTGAGGTTGGAGGATATGGTTTAGGGATTCCAGCAGAGTGACAGGTTTACGGTTGGACTTGATGATCTTAAAGGTCTCTTCCAACACTGATGATTCTATGATTCAATGGAAAACACTGGTCTTGAAGTTGTTCAGATGCTTTACCTCTAACTCCTATTTCAGGGAAGAGGCAAGATCCTGTCCTGAAGTTAAAACCAGGGCAGAGCCTGCACTGCCACCTCATTAGATGAAAGGATATGGGAGAACCTGCTCAGTGCACATGGACCCACACTCCTGGCCCCAGTAGCAGCTGGTACACACAAGTCCATGTCACACTTCCCTTCCCAGGTCCTTCCTGGACAAGTACAGCACTGTGCTATCCCAGCCTTTTTTGTTACCAGATGAGCTGGAGGGCTCTTAAAAACCTGAAAAGTTTCATGGGTGACCTTTAAGAGATGCCATACTGAGGCAGTGACAACTTCCCAAAACAGAAATAAAGGACGAACCAAGAGGATCAATAAAGAAGATCAGATCATTCTTGTTCTCCACAATTTTCCAACTCCACCAACTACTTTGGTCCCACTGTCTGCATGGGGCCTTGCTGTGAAATTCTAGCTGGCCTGGAGACTTTTAAGAGGAGATAAATAAAAATAAAGCCAAGTCACCAGCTGCATTTTTCAATTTGCACTCCTGGTGCTGGATGCCTAAGTCCAGGATTAACTGTTGTGAGAGGGTTGCAGCATGGTGAGACAGGACCTCATTCACCACCCAGCTGAGCCCTCTGTTATTTGCATGTTGTGTTAATGTTCTGGCAGTCCTTCTATACAAAATCAGTCCTGCCTAAATGAATAGCTGCTTACCGGTAGGGGAGATTTTTAAAGCAAAAATATGACAGTGAATTGTCGAGTCCCCACTGAAAGCCAGCAGGAGATGCATGCCTAACTTGTTAATTTGCCTTGAAAAACTCCAATGAATATTATTTTGAAATTCATTAACTAAAAAGAAAATAAAATTTGGGTGATTTCTCTTGACTTTCAGAAATTATTTCTTCTGTGTGTAACCTTTGCGAGAACTTTGTGGACCTCATGAAAAAGAAGTCCTTTAAACAAAATAAAAACACTCTTAAGTGTCCTGACCATACTGCAAGTATTTCAATTCATAGATGCCATTTTATGATGCCAAATTCAAATTAAATTGTAATTTCTGGAGCTGGGGGTCTAAAACCAAGGGCATAACTTGTGGAACTTGGTTTCCTGTGGCTTTATCTCATGCTTGGCTCATCCTGTGTCTAATGTCATCCTGTTCCTAATAAGGCCAGGTTGGATGAGGCTTTGAGCAACCTGGTCTAGTGGAAGGTGTCCCTGCCCAGGGCAGGGGGTGGAACAAAGTTGTCTTTAAGGCCCCTTCCAATCCCAACCATTCTGTGATTCTATGATTCTAATCTAGCATGAACTCCAGCAGAGGCTCCTCCTATTCTTGGACTCTCCAGTATGACTGTCAGTTGCAGCCTTTCCCTTGGAGGAGTGGAGCAGGGAAATGTTCATTTGAACATTTCATAGAATCATCACAGAATGTTTTGGATTGGAAGGGACCTTAGTGACCTAATTCTAACACCCCTGTCATGGGTGTTAGAATCCCCTTTCAGGGATGGGATATCCACAGCTTCTCTGGGCAACCTGTGCCAGTGCCTCAGCACCCTCAAAGTAAAGAATTTCTTCCTAACATCCAATCTAAATCTCTCCTCTTTTAGTTTAAAACCATGCCCCCTTGTCCTATCACTCTCTGCCTGTCTAAAAAGTTGCTCTCCCTCTTTTTTATAAGCTCACTTTAAGTACTGAAAGGAGTTTCCATGCTACACAGACATCTGTTTCCATATACCCTGTAGGAATCCTCTGTGAATCCTTACTTCAAATCTTCTTCTTCTTTATCTAAAAATTTCACAACTTTCCTTGGGAGAATGGAAGCCAAAAATACAGGTATGGGAAAACATTATGTATTAGGTAGTTTTG
Source organism: Acanthisitta chloris (assembly GCF_000695815.1). Lineage (NCBI taxonomy): Eukaryota > Metazoa > Chordata > Aves > Passeriformes > Acanthisittidae > Acanthisitta > Acanthisitta chloris. Next base: position 95,654 of record NW_008684525.1, on the reverse strand, counting down.
TTTGTTTCCTTATACATAACCATAAGGATAACTTCAGTTATAATTTCTCCCTAACTTTATTTATTGTTAAATTTCAATTTGAAATGATGGGAAAATAAAATAAATTGACTAACCATAATATATCCTGTGCCCAGAGAAGTTTTAGGAACAGAGACCTTGAGGTCCCTGTTAATCCAAACAAGTGATGTGTCACCAGGCTCCTGGCTGTGCTGTGTCACCATGCATTTCAGAGATACCAGCATGAGGTCATGTTGTATTTTTAATTATCTGTACTTTAATTGGAGCATTTGAGATTACAGCAAATAACACAACTGTTATATAAAGCACAGTAATTGCTCAGTCCTTCTCTTGCTATCCTCAGTCAACAGACTACATTGGGATATAAAAAGGTTCATAGATATTACCTAGGGAGTGAAACCTCAGAAAACAACATAATATTAAGATTACTGGTTTTGAAGGCCATTTTTTACACATGTGCCATTGCCCTGGTCTGGACAGAAGACACATAGTGCCATTCTTATTTGCTAGGGTCAGTAGTATTATGATTGCAACCTATGAAGGTCTTGCACTTGATTTTTGAGTGCAATACATTTTGTTTTGTTCTGGTGAAAAGAATATTTACAAAATAAAGTATTTCAAAACGTGACATAATTGTCTGATCAGAACAAAACATCAGCTTATTAATTACTCAATACATGCTGTTTTTTCCAGGCTTTAAATAATCAGACGATGCCCTCAAGGATGCAATTGTGCCAAACAATATACAAGTAAAGAATGAAAAATGGTTGTCTTCTCCCAAGAGGTTTCATGCCCATGCCTAGTTCTGTTAAACATATGGGAAGTTCAGTGTCTGGGCCCACAGGCATATTTGTGACCATCAGTTGCTGCCCACAATTACCTGTTATAAACACAGCAATGCTGTGTGTCCTCAGGAGATTTCACTTTAAGCTGCATTTTTCCATGCCTGCATTTTTGATGAACTGAAAACCTACACCAGTGTCACTGGGATTTCTAAAGGAAGCTTAATCAAGTGAACAAAGTCAATTGGTTGGTTAGGATTTCCAAAAGCACACTTTATTGTGTGCTTTCGAAAATCCTAACCCTGCAATTGTAGGTGCACCAGAAATAAAAAAATTAGATTCCTACTGTCGCTACAACTAAATACAATATATGATAATTCATTTCAGACTCTGTATTTATCCTCCCTAGACGTGAATCATTTCCTAGCACCACAAAGCATCACTCAAGTATCATTTTTTGCTCCCTATAATTTACAGTGTAGTCAGCCCTGACTAATCATGCTAATTATGTCTGGTACTAAGGACTGCAGCACCTCTCCTCCCCCCTTCCCAAACACAACAAGGCAAGATCAGCAATGCTTTGAACATATGATGTTTTCTTCACAGCTTTCAAATATGATGTTTCTAAATAACTATGAGACCATTATTTATTCATTAAAATAGTGCCTAAAACCCCCAAATATCATTTTGCAAACAGAATACAGATCAAGAGATATAAAATCTCTGTAGATGAAAGGCCCAGAGACACAATCAAGTTACAGCAGTTTAAGTTACCACAGGTCAGCAACACTATTTACTGAGAATGTGCATATTCTTAATCTGTTGCAGTAAAGCATAAAATGCATTAACTCAGACCTCTCTTACTGAGATGCGAGTGTATTTTACCTTGCTTTTGTTGCATGGGCTCAACGAAGAAGTACTCTTGCCAGAGTTGAAGAAAAGTTTGGGCAATGCTTTCAGACTCATGGTATGATTTTTGGACAGCAACACTATTTACTGAGAATGTGCATATTCTTAATCTGTTGCAGTAAAGCATAAAATGCATTAACTCAGACCTCTCTTACTGAGATGCGAGTGTATTTTACCTTGCTTTTGTTGCATGGGCTCAACGAAGAAGTACTCTTGCCAGAGTTGAAGAAAAGTTTGGGCAATGCTTTCAGACTCATGGTATGATTTTTGGAGTTATCCTTTGCAAGGAGTTGGACTCAACGAAGAAGTACTCTTGCCAGAGTTGAAGAAAAGTTTGGGCAATGCTTTCAGACTCATGGTATGATTTTTGGAGTTATCCTTTGCAGGGCCAGGAGTTGGATTCGATGATTCTTGTGGGTCCTATCCAACTCAGGATTCTCTATGATTATCTGTGGTGTTAAGCCAGTGTAACCCATCAGGACACCTGAGCCTGCTGGCACTCCCTGTATCACCCAGGCAAGGTGATCACCATCCCTTGAGGACCATGGGTATATGGGGTACTACAAAGCACAAGGCCAAACATATGTGCCTCCTACTACCCTCTGTAGAAAGGGCAGATTCATAGATAATTAACATGTATTGGCTTGTCTTGTGGTGCTTATAAAATGTGCTTTGCATTATGTTTTTGTAACAGTTGGCTAGCAAGCCTTGACCTGCAAGGGTTAGGATGAATACCTGCACAGCTGGAGCCTTCAGTGGCCAATCACAGTCCTGCTCTCATCATTTCCCCCTTGTATAAATGTAAATATTGGAGGTCTTGTTTAAACCTTCAGAACCTAAACATGTCATCACTATTAATAACATATGTTATAAGACACCACATGCTGGCAAAATAACCTGCAGTAAATGACACCAAAAATATTGAAAAGCTTAGCATAAAATTGAAACTCATTAATGGTACACTGTGCAGCTTGGCATACAACTAGGGGCAAGAATTCCACACAATGGGACTGTGTGAGTGCTAACAGCAGGCTCCCACAAGATAAAATAAACTTGTTTTATGGACATGAGGAATTGATTTTTAATGAGATTCTGCTCGGCCGTAACATCATCCTGGGAGGGTGAGCTGGTTTTCTCTTTGCCTCTGGTGCAAAATCATAGTTTGCAGAATAAAGACACATTTAAATTAGGCCTATGGATTTGCACCTTCATCATATTAAGTGAAAAGTAGGTGTTATCCCAGGTCTGGTTGTTAAAATGCCTACAAAGAAGATCTCTTCCCCACATCACCTATCTGTACGTTCTGGGATCAGGGAGGTCAGCCTACACATACACTCCTCGAGTTCCTTCAGAGATAAACTATCTTGCAAGCTCATTTCCTGAGGACAGAAGATTAGTAATAAAAGGGATAAATCTGTCTCTTTAGAGAAGATGAGTACAGGCATTCGAATTTATCTTTTCATGTCCAGGACTCAACTGCCCGTTAAGAAAACATTAAAATGTAAAGAGGTTATCGAGCTTGGGGTTTGATGTCAAATCACTGACACATTGAGGCACAGCAAGAAAGGACAGTCTCTCTGCTGCCTATTCACCATCGATTGTCTATCTTATTCATTCCATCAATTAAAACCAATACTAACCCCCTCTCTGAACCCCATGAAGAAAACCAGTCAAACAGATGGAAAATGCCTTGTAACTGGGCAGCACTCGGGGAAAAACAGAATACAAAAGCAAGAACAACTATCAAGCCTCTTCAGCTTTAAACTCAAAACATTTTCTTTACAAAGAAATCACATTTTTCCTTCCCAAATCAATGTCACTTGGCCCTGAACAAGCTGAGCTGCATAGTGTTGTTGCTTTTCTTTCCTCTCTGCTGTTATGGTTTGCACTGTTTGTGTGCAATCATTGGCTTTTAATTGCTTTCTATTGCCTGTTTCATTTGTCAATAAATAGAAAGTGCAGACCTATCACCAAAGGCCTTACATCTGTTTCTCATACATCTTAGCCACCCATGGTGCCTTAAGCTAAAGCTGTCCCCTACTGCTAACCAGGCTACCAGTTTATTAGGGTTTTTTCCCTGCCCTTTTAAAAAGATGAAAGTCCCTAAAAGCTTTTTTTTGTGCAAGTGATGGTTGAAGTTAATGAAGTAAGCATCTGTTAGGTGAGAGAAGGTCACCCTGGGGTTGGGCACCTCCCAGTGGTGGGACTGGCATTCACCCAGCGATTAGTATGTGATGACAACACCTTAAAGATAATTAGTTGACAATGAGTTGAGAGCCTGTTAACCCCTTTAACACCTTATAGTTTATGATTATAATGAAACACTTTGGGGCAAAACAAAATAGATCTAGTTTTCGTTCAGAGATTTACCATTTTTTCAGTATTTCGCTTATCTTTTTTGTGACCTTCTGCAAAAGAAAGAAACAGCTGCCAGCAGCCCAGAGCATGTTCCTGTCTCTTCATCAACTAGGGATGAAATGTAGTGCCAGTTTTCTATCTGTTTTTCTTCACTAGCTGTGAGCTTAAAAGCCTCCCAGGCCTTTAGGGATAGGAGCCATTGCTGGGATAGACCCATGAGCACAGATAGATGTGTATTCATGGCATTTCTCACGTGGCTGAAATATTTTTCAGGTGGTTTGTCACACTGATGTGGACATACCCCTGCAATGTTAATGGAGGCCATTGGATTTGACTCACCTGAGTGTTACAGTTGGGCTCACTTGGGCCATCCCCAGAATCAAGGGCTGCTTGGCAGGGCAAGGGAGAGGCTTTTATAAACTAAACTGTAAGAAAAGGCAGGACCAGGACACATCTCCATGAGTGAAGCAATCAGGAAACAGCATTGATCGTGGGTGTTGGGAGACAAGGAGGAGGAGGAAGCAAAGGGAGAACAACTGGCAGTCTGCTGTGATTTATATGCACTGGCATTTCCCATCTTCATTCAGTCGCTCAGCGTGTTTGATCATGACATGAGAGCTCAAATGAATTATGACTGGCAGTAGCTCAAGAAATTTGGCAATAGCAAAGTAAAACAAATTTGTGCTCAGCATTCAAGAAAAGCCTGTCTTGAGATTAAAAATAAAATTCCATTTCATTTGAAGAGATACATATCTTGCTTCCCTCTTCCTTTGTACTTTCTAGCTCTGTGTGATGAAGGCAGTCCTGGTGAGAAAATTTTATGACACAGACCCAGAACAAGGACTGGTCTTGCTTTCATGAGGTTTAGCACAGGAGTTCTATTGATTTCAGAAGGAACAGTCTCTGTGTTAGGTCTTTACCCAAATATATGGCTATGGAAGCCATTCTGTAAACTTTGTGCCATGTGCCCATCATTAACAGTCGCCAGGGTCCTAGGATGCACAATAGATCCACACAATTCTCATTTCTCCTCTGCCTCCCATTTCAGTTCTTTAAAGTGCTTTAAAAACATCAGTAAATTAAGTTCCACTGTGGCAAACCCTCCCTGGAGAGATTTTTATTCCCAGGTGACAGGCAAGGCTTGCAAAGGATCCCCACAGCAGTTACAACCCAGACCTCCTGGCTCCCAGCCTTGTGCTTTACTGCTAATTAAATACTTCTAGATTAATGCAGAAAATGAAGAGTTTTGTTATGCTTTTTAGATTTAAAGGCAATATATGGATTCAGCACTGTATCAAATGTCCATAAACTCAAAAATAAAGTATTTCCAGCAACTTCTAAGTCCTTCATTAACTAGATTGTACTACTGGGTAATACCCAGCTTAAGGAAAGCTTACTATTATTTATCTTAAGAGATTTCTAGGAATAGAAATAGTGTTCTTCTCCAAAAGTCAAGACTATTATCCAAAACTGATCCATCTGTTTGATGTTATGACCATCAGTTCTTCTAGCAGTGAAAAGAACTCATAATAACTCAATAATTCCATCATAAACACAGTCAGTAAAGGTAATTGTCGGTAGATGGGTCATGAAATCAAAATTCCTGGAACACATCATTGATAGCTGGAGTCTTGATTATTAAATGTGATTCAGGGTTTATTAATCAATCAGCTTTGTGATACAACGGAAAAATATTCTTAAAATGCCATACAGAATCAGATTCTCTTTCCTCATGTGTATTGCTCTCATATTGGTCTTTGGATTAACTGTTCCTTCTTCCTGCAACCTTAAATGCATGATTAGTCAGAATGCTAAGTTCAGAATTATTTGTCTGCCCATGGATTTCAGAAATACAGCTCATATCAGTGATGGAATTGAAAGGACAACCTTATGGCTGAAAGACTAGCAAGTATAAAGAGGCCCCATTGGCTTCAGTAGAGCTACAAAAACTTGAGGATCTGTCCTCATCCTTACAATTATTTTTTTTGCCAGTTATTTCCTTTATCCATTTGTAAACTGCTTTAGAACTTTGCTCTGGGGAACCCATCTGAAATATCTGTTTCTAAT
>NW_008684525.1:81659-89497 GCF_000695815.1 Acanthisitta chloris | reverse complement strand
TCAGTTCTTACCTGCCTTTCTTGTTACCTCATAAAAAATGGTGAAAACTCCTGCTGATTTCAGCACACCTGAATCCAGAAAACACACAACTGGGACAGGTATGTTGGAAACCAGAGCTATGAAAATGTCTTAAGAATAAAAATTCTAAGCTGGCTGTGGAATGAGTGGAATTATCAAGGACATCAAGGAATGGTGCTCTCTTTTTGTACAAATCACAAATTCTTTCCAAGATGCTGACAGCACTGTTGCCACCACCCTGCTCTGTTGTGGGCTGTTGCCTCCTCAGGGCAGAGGTCAGTCCAGCTCACTTTCCAGCTGGGTTTGCATTATCCCAGCAAAATGGGAACAGCTGGTTTGGTTTTGTTGATCATAAAGTATTTCCTTAAGAATTCTCGAGCCATATAGTAAGGTCTCCAGGCATTTTCTGCTTTCAATGAGAACAATTTGTCAATACACAAGGATTTGTGTACCAGGTATTTCACCTCACCATCTAGTCTCACAAATAGGTGAAACCAAGGCATATAGGCTGTACAGGTTAGGTATTTTGATGGAGCAACAGTATGTTCCCCATGTCTTATAACAAGGAAGGAGCAGTATGAGCTGGACATTTTGACAGACATTGTTATTACTCCTTAGTTTCACAATGTTGTTCTACAGAGGTGTGACGACAGCTAAATGCAAAGCCTTGCAAGGGCTAATCTCATGGGCAGCTTCTGTGACAGCATTCTTACTAACCAGCAAAGCTCTCCCAGACTGGAGAGAAGCAGGAACAGGATGGACACGCAGGTCCTGTTATTCAGTGCTGGAACTCACTTGACTGCCTGCTCAGCAAAATGGGCACTGCCTGAGCAAATGTCTCCAACTGAAGAGGTTACCAGCATTGAGCCGGTTGAGAAAAAGAAGATCTCTGATGAGCAGCACTACAGATGGAGGAACTTTCCATTGGTATAGAACTAAATAAATATTCCTCTCTCAATGTCAGCAAAATGCCTCCGCCAGCACAGCCAAGAAAAAGAAGGAAACCAGCGTGGGAGCCAGCATACAACCTTGTTTGGGGCTGCTTGAGGCAGGAATGGAGTCTGATATGTTGCCATTTTCCATACACTGGCCATCACGGAAAAATAAAAGTGACAGAAATAAACTTTGTGGGACTTCAAAAAGATGAACAAAATTTTCCAGACCCCCTCATGAGTCTACAGTGCTCAAAGATTTGCTAGATCAACCAATCAATTTGCTGCCAAGCCTTTTTCCTGAAGTTGACAGAGATCCTACCTATAGAGCACGACCAGACCTAAATCCACTAAAATTTGGGAAATATTGAGACCATGTGAGTGTCTTTTCATTAACAGAGAACAGGAAAATACCAGGATAATTGTCATGCTTTGCCTTGTCACCTTTATGTTTAGAGAAGTTCATACAAGTTGCAAGTCTGTGCCATTGACTTTCGCTTTCAGAAAATCTTAAATCTTTAAGCAAGATTCTCTAGAAGGACAATCACATGCCTCCAAAGGTCACTTGTCCTTACATTTATTCAATAGCAGCTTATGCTTGTCATGTCCCATACCACTGAGTTATCTGTTTTTCAGGCCAGCAATGTCACTGCAGCTCCACCATGTCTCATTAGTGCTGGTTGCCCATGACTGACAATTTTGAGGGACTTCCCTGTTTATACAGCAGCTGGTGACTGCTCTGAAGGCTCTTCCAGTATCCAGAAGCACACTCAGTAGCAAGTAACACCAATCTTGTCCTTGTGTCTGTACAAAATTGTCTAATTGATTCTAAATTATGGATGTAAGTGACTTAAGACCCATAATGAAGATGCATCAAATCTTAACACTCCTCTTTTCATATAAGGTTTCCATGGAGAAAGAGTCTGATTCTGCCTGGGTCAGACTTTTTAGAGTTTGAATTTAAGAGCAGGAAGGGACTTAGTGTGTTGCTTCATCAGGGACCTTGGCCATGTGACAGACCTGTCCAAGGGCCACCTGGCATGGGAAACTGGGTGTTATGAAATGAATCTCTCACCAGCCCTTTTAGGGAGGGACAAATACTGACTTAATTTTCTGGAGGAGAAGACAATGGGATTTATCATGGAATTAGACTGAGTGAAGAACATGTGAAAAGAGTGAAGAAAATTTAAAAAACCAAACACACAAGAAGTGTTTATTTATTTTTAAATCTGTATTTTAACTTGCTCTCAGAAGCTGATGGAGATTAGTATCATTATTAATAAAATTAGAAACAAGAAGTGTTTATTTATTTTTAAATCTGTATTTTAACTTGCTCTCAGAAGCTGATGGAGATTAGTATCATTATTAATAAAATTAGAAAACCTTAATCATCAATTGTCTGTGTTTTTGTACCTCTGAAAATAAGACCTCTCAGACTAGAGAAGATAGAAGCTTGGAGCTCTGCAGAGGATGTTTGTACTAGCTGGAGTGTCTTTGAGGCTTTGTGGAGGTTCAAGAGGATGATAAAATCAATGTTTTGCAAAAGAGAATGAAGAAAAGGCACCTTAGGAAGGATGCCAGAGAGGAGAGGACTGAGGCATGTCATGCCCAATCTATACCAAGGGAAGTTTAAGGATAAGCAAGCCTCGTGTGGTGAGACACACACATAGGAGCCAGTTGCAGGTCCAGCTGGAGAAACTCTACCAGGGCCATGTGACACACAATGTTCAGTTTTTGTTCACATCTGTGTGGTCTAATTTTCTATTACTGTCAGCAAGTTATTTCGAAGAGTGCCAGGTTATTTTGTCCATAAACATTGTCCCCATCACACATTTCTAATTTTAACCCTATTTGTCTCCAGTTGATTTACATTTGGCCAGAAGCAAATTACCTATTGGAAGCATTTATTGAAAATTAATTAGGTGGCTAAAATACCTCCAGCAGATTCTGTTAACCGTGTCTGTTCCTTGTGGCTCTCCAGAATTCAGCATTTTCCAGTTAAAACACCTAGCAATTAAAAAAAATCATAAAATAAATGATATAATTAGTTCCAGAATGGAACTTGGTCTCTTTGAAATCAGATGCTTTCTTCTGAGGCTGCAGTCCCATACAATAGTAAGGGGTTTATAGTGCCAGGGGAGTTTTGATAGAGGAGGGAATAAGCATTTACAATAGCTAAGTCACTGCATGAAGCAAAATGAAGGTGTCCCTGTATCTTAAAATCCACCAGGCACACAGGATAACTGCAAATACCAAAGTGGGGAACAGGAGAGAAGACAAGATGTATGAAATGAGATTAAAAGGAAAAATACAGGATTAAATCAGAAGCGATCACAGCACCCAAGAACATGGAAAAACACACTGCGTCCCTCTAAAGAAAAGCCAGGATGTTAACATGATTTACTGCAAATAGTTCCACAACATTAAAATGAGTTTTTATTTTCTGTGTGTGCTGCTTCAAAGAACAACTCTGTGGGCTCATAAAAATGCAGAGAACAAATAGGGGCCTCTAAGACCAATTTATATGCCATGCCCACTGTGCACTGAGACACATATAATCTGTAAAATGTCAGCTTCAAAGTTCCACAGAGATTGGTGTTAACCCTGACCCTCGACCTTGCCGACTCTAGCTGGGCCCTCATGCTCTCTTAACCAGCTGTTTTAGATAAATGTGCTCCATTTTTAAAGAGATTGTCTCAGAGTTTTACGTGAATAGTAGTAATATTATTAACTCTCGCTGAAAAAACCACCTTAACCGAGAGTCTTTACAGATGGGCCAATCAAAGTCTTACCCCATGCAGAGAGTGGTGGGTTAATAAATATGTCATTGGACTGAAAATATTTAAACAACACCGGGAGAAAAGAGCAAGGCATACGACAAAAGGAAAGCATATTAGTACTGTTTCCTGTCAAAATACACAGAGGAAGCACTTTACTTTGACCATTTTCCTCATAAAGAGACACGGTAGGCCAAAACAAACAAAGCTAAGGAATCTGGTTTATCCCACTGTTGGATACCAATGACTATCAACTTAAGCGAAGTAAGGTTGACTGACCAAAGCCAGGTTCTCCTTGATGAGACTATTAATTGAACATATCAGTGGAGGTAACCACACGAACTGTGGCCCCATTGATCAATACTTCCATTTCATAAGGCCTCATATATGTTTGCCACATTTTACATTATGTATCACCCCAGAGGTAGGTGGGGGATTAGTCCCTCACGGTCTGTCGGAAGTCCAAAAGTATGATGTAGCCTGCTGGTTTGGCAAACCACAGACAAAGTCTAAATCATCCTCTTGGAAGGAAGATGCCAAAGTTCAAGGGCAGACAGTATATTTCAGACAACAAAGAAGCAGCTGGTGTCCACTCATAATAAATAAAAATAAGTTGGGGTCAGAATTGCAAGTCAACTGACTCCCCATTCACTGAACATGAGCCAAAGACAACTGGAGTCACAGGGAAAGCTCAGAATGATTTTGTGAGGTTTTGACTCAGACCCACTGTGAATCCAGACCTACTTTTCATCTGGCTGAGGTGAGAATATATCCACAGATTTCCATGGGACTTGGGTCTGACTCATCAGCATTGCATTCAGAAACCACCCACCCTTCTTTGTTTGCTAGTTGTATGTTCCAAAGCTTTATGAAGACATAAAAGAATAAAATGTAGCCCCTTAGAAGCCACAAGAAAAATATAGCATGTATGTTAAAAAAAATGGTAGATTTAGAAATATTCCTGTTCTTTCATAAATAAAGTATTTCACTTCAAGCTAATGTTTAAAATATTGCAGCCAAATTGTTTTCACACTATTTACTTTCAGGGACCACAGCACAAACCAGTTTTATCACTGTGCTTCTAGACCCTTGTTAGAGTCTTTCTGGATTAGCAGAAAACCATAATGTTGAGAAATCAAACACACAACAGTCAGAAGACAGAAAGCTAGATCTGAAAGCTCAACATTGGCTCTTCCTTTCAGCACCTCTTGACCCATGAAAGAAAATCTCCTTATCATTACCAGTTGTTTGGTTGTCACTGCAATACCAACAAGAATGTTCTTCACTCTCAATCACAAATCTGCCTGCAAATCTGACTCAGTTTTAAGCATCAAAATGAGACAGACAGGAAAGTGGAGTTTGAAGAACAACGCATTATCTTCCAAGCTTTAGCATATTTAAGCATTTGCTTTCTCAGCTGTCTTGACCTTAAAGTTTGAAATTTTCCGAACTCTTTGACAATGCCAATAAATGATGTTTGAAAGCTATTTTTCACATTATTGGATTCCTGTTTTGTAAACAGAGCATAACCTCCTACCAACACAGCATTGGTGCAAGAAGCTTACAGAGACACAGCAAATTAAAAGGGAGAAAGACAAACAGAGGCTTCAAGAGATAAAATAAATACAAACAAAAATACAAATAAATACAAACAGTAAATACAACAACTACAAATCTATAGTCATTTAAGATGTATTACTGCATAATTTAATATTTAATGTAATACGAAAAATCTAAACCACTTTCCAATGGTGGAAACATTAGAAAGTCTGAGAACAAGACATACAGAAATCCTTTCCACAGCACTGATCTGTGGTTGCTCCATTTTTGTCAACCTTCTTTAACACATAGACTAGTTCCCTAGAAAATCTGTTTGGTTTTGAAATGTAATCTCATTAAACGGTATGGGAGAGAAAATGAGTTTGTGAAGATAAACATTTTGTTCTCTAAATACCCAAAATAGGTTAATAGTTTTGAGTTCCATGAACTTGAGAAGGTTTGCTTTTCCCCACATGACATATTCCCTTCCCGTTCCCATTTGTGTCCACAGCAATTCTGTTGACTAACAAGGAGCAAAAAAGGGCATGAACATATGAACAACCTAAATAAGAAACACGTTTCTCAATGCTTGTTTATGGTAAAAATCCAATTACGTTTCCTGGGGATGTCTGAACACTATGACAGAGCCCTCAGGAAGCAGTAGATAGTCTTGATTTCAATTACAGCTCTTTTGAGGAACTAGAAGCTATTCATCCTTTTAAGCTGATCCATTTTTTTAAACCAAATATCATTTCTACTAGAACCATGAACCATCTTTGCCTCTCCTTAAGGGGCACATTCAGTGCAGGGCTTTGTTCTCCCCCTCTTCCCCCTTGGCACAGCTTCCTTGGTGATAGCACTGCCATGTGCTGATTCTCTTTTAAAACTCTGTGGGGAAAAGAAACCTTCCCTTGCTCACCCTTAATCTGATCTCTGCCTCTCTTGTGTTAATAGAGACATCACAACCCTGTGGCAAAGGTACTGGTTTCCTATTTGGCAAACTTGAGCTCACATCCTTTCTTTACCAAGGACCTCCTGCATGGCCTCAAGTGAACCACAAAAAGCTAAATTATAAAGCATCTTTTGATGCTCAACTCACAAACACAGTCCTTCAGCACCCTGGATGCAGTACCACTGGATCCTACACCTCTAGATTACCACCCTCACAGTATCTTGTTGCAGGGCAAAGCAAAACAAGGAATTAATTCACTGCTTCCCACAGACAGGAGGTGTTTAGCCATCTCCAGGAGAGCAGGGCAGGTCTTTGGAAAGACAAACGCCATCACTCCAGATGTCCCCCCTTCCTCCCACTTTATATACTGAGCATGATCTCCTATGGTATGGAATATTCCTTTGGTCAGTTTGGCTCACCTGTCCCAGCTGTGTCTCTTCCCAGTCTCCCATACACCCGCAACTTCCTTCCCAGTGTGGCAGTATGGAAAGCAGCAAAGGCCTTGGCTCTGTGTGAGCTCTGCTCAGCAGCAAAAAAAAATCTCTGCATTATCAACCCTGTGTTCTGCACGAATCCTAATCATAGCCCCACACTCGCCACTGGGAAGAAAGTTAACTCCACTCCAGCCCAAACCAGCACACACCACTCCAATGCCAACCCTGTGTACAACAATTCTAACAATTCAGCCTCAAAGAAACATTTACCAGATCCCACACAACACAAAATACCAAGCAGAGAGATATGTGGAAAGGTGTTGCTTTTATATATCCAGTATAGAGGAGGTGGGAACTTTCCCCACAGATGTGTTAAACTTTGCATTATTTCCTGCCCAATACAAGACTCTCAGCTTCCTAGATATTTTCCTAATTCCTGCACCCTAGGATATTCAGAGATTAGAATTTTTCAGTCTCTCCTGTTCTTACAAAATAATTAAATGCTTATTGTAGCAACTGCTGTTGCCTCAGCCATAGTGCTAACCATCAAGCTAGAATAATTCACCCTCTGACCCTTCACGCATCTAAGTGTTGAGAAAAATTACTCCTTGTAACATTACAGAGCTGCAGTTTTCAACAGTTTTCAATTTACAAGCTGCCTATTGTTTTTTCCAAAAGAGGTATGCATCCTTGCATAGGGAATTTAAACCCGCTGACAATAGTCTTTCTTCTGTTAGCTGTTTTTCATGAACCTCTTGGAGTATTCTACAGACTCCCAGAGGTACCCAGACCACAGGCTGAAAAAGAGTGTTGCAAAGGGGAAAAAAAGCTCAGGTTTAATAACAGTGGCTCCTTCTCCTGAGGCCTTAAGACTGCTGCCTTCCTAAGACATGCTCTGCAGACCCTGGCTCTGAGGAGATGGAATATGAGACACAATCTAGATGTTCACCTGCCAAGGGAGGAAAATCCTTTCCCTTCCCAATGAGACAAAAGTATTGGCACAGGAGGTCACTAAAACTAAGTGTTTGCTGTTGTGGTGATGTGGGTTCTAAAAAGACAGATGTGTGTGAAACAAGATCCTCCATTCCATAAGATCCTGTTATACTATGAGAAAGTCATATGGGAACACTGATACAAGTGGAGACTGTTCAGTTTTGAATTGCAAAGACATGGTTTGCTCCCCTTC
>NW_008684525.1:75140-81648 GCF_000695815.1 Acanthisitta chloris | reverse complement strand
AAAGAGACATGTTCCTACCTGGTGTTGATGGAAAGCACATTTCAGCTAATCTGGAGGCATTTCTGAGCTATGGCTTATGGCAATAATGTCACAGCTGCAATACCTGATTGCTAAGAACCACCCTGAGATACTCATGACAAGTAGAGCTCAGCCTGAACTTGGTGAAAGAAATGCAATCATGAAATCGGCACAGTTGCAGACATTCTGACATCTTATTTCTCTAAGGAGTTAGTGTGGATTTTGCACTTAAAGGTCTGTTTTGTGACCACTTTATGCTCCCTTTAATCACCAGAGAGAATGAAGATGACCTAGGCCACTTCCAGGTCTAGTTCATCTGAATTCCTTCAGACATCTTCAATAAGATAAATCCCACACTCCATGTGCCTCTTCCTCCACAAACTGTCAAGAAATGCAGAATATTATCACAGAGGAGAGGACTACACTGTAGGCACTTCCATTTGGACAAATGAAACCCACCCCTCACGTTTAACTAGTGCTGGTTCAAACTTCGGAGTGGAATAGCAAAAGTGCAATGTCTTCAGCAAAGAAAACATCCATTTCTGTAATCAGCTTTGCAGACATATTTTTATTTTCCCCACACATGACTCACCAAAATAGGAGCTGCAGGCCAAGGAGCTCAACCAATGTCCTGTAGGTCACAATGCATAGCTGAACTGTTTCCTGTGATGGACTGTGGCAGTTTTGGCAATCGGGAGAGAAAAATCCAGCTACTACTTATCTGGAGCTGGAACAAACTCCTGTATTCTGGGCTTGCATATGAAGGGGATTAGGAGGAAAATGCTGAAGAGCTTGAAGCCAGATGGCTGAGGAGCAGAGACTGAGTTTATTCAAAATGAAAGACTCCTGGAAGCAAGCAGGGAACTGAAGTAGCTCAAGAGTCCAGTGGCTGTGGTATAATCAAACAAAATCCTGCTTCAAATCAATTACTTAAGTACTTTGCCTTGGGCAAAAAATATAGGCATTTTAATCAATTCCAGTGTATTTCTGCAACATGTAGACTAGAGAAGAGCAATTAAGACTATAATTAAATTTTCAGTAAAAGGATAAAGCAGGAATATGAGGAATAATGTAGGCAGTGGTAGACATTGCACTGCTGTGTTCTTCCCCTGTGTTGGTTATGGTAGGTGTTTCCCAGTAAGAACAGTGGTCAGTTGTCAGAACAACTAACCATGGCATTGTTGGATTTCCTGATTTCTAACTCCAGAACAGCTTGCCCAACAGTTAGCACAGTTATACTGCCTATGGAAGGGGAAATTTGCTTGCTCAGACATTGTAATTTTTTTCTACCCGAAGTAACACTTTTTTCCCAAAATAGCATTTATGCATAAGTTCTTCCTTAGCTACACCCCATGGCATAGCACGGAGCTAAGAGCAGGAGTGCAGTGTGCTGATGGCCACAGCATGAACAGAATGTAAAGTGGAAACAACCAGACCTCCAGGGAAGCTTGTCTTCCTCTTCTGAGCTGGGCAGTTTCAGCAATGGTAAGAATAAGGACAATAACAGAGAGTAAGAGTGATAGTGAATTAGAAATAATAGCAGAGACTTTAGATCTTTCTGGCCATTCAAGATGCAAGTCCTGAAACTCTGCAGAAGTCCAGACACATGACATCCAAACCAGAATCAGACTGGTTTTATTGTCAACTGTGGCTCTGAAAAACAACCAGATGGAACAGAAATGAAGATTACCAGTCCATTGCAACAGAAGCAGCAACCAATGCTGTTTCTCAATGCCAAAGAGAAAGAACCACATACAAAATACATCTGAAAACCAAGAACTTTCCAGCACTTAGAAAACAGGCCTCAAAAGCTCCATTTCAACAATAATCTACTTTTTTTCAGTAGCCAAAGCCCAGACAGTGAAATATTAGCAGAACTTTTAGGCCATAAGAAATCATTGTGATAACTGTATTAGATCTCCTGCATTAACACAAACACAGAATTTTTCTCTGATGCTCCCATAGCCAGAAGAATGACATGTGATTCACCTAGATCTCAGATGGAATTTCAGTTATGCTATTTTGCCATTTTAAAAAGTGAGAAGGGCAAAAACATCCAATGAAAAGCAAGCTGGACATATAGTGAAGCTGTTAAGTGTCCACAGAAACACTACATCCTTCATGGAACAGCATCCAGTACCAACTTTAAGCCTCTAAGTGATGGAAGTTTAAGCATCCTTAGACAAGGGTTTTGGTGTGATTATCTCCTCAGGGCTATTGTACTCTTTGCCATGACTTCCGTGCTACTATTTTTTACACGGTAATTTGAAATTTTTGTTAAAATTCTCATGCCTGGATCTATATTTGAGAGGTTGATGTAGTTGCAAAACCTCTTTGCTCTGTCTGCACCGTTGGTTACTCTTGCAATCAGAAATATCTCTCTGTGTTAGTCAGGGCTGCTGGAAAAACAAACATTCATGTTTTGACCATTGGCTTTATATTTATTCTTTCTCTGCTACGTATCAAACCCACCACTTTAACAGATAATTTTAGTTTTATTTTCTAAAGGAAGAATAGTTGTGCTCTCATGGCGTCTGTGGCTGTAGTTCAGTGTGCCTTTAAAGCAGGTGCTGCCAATGTAAAGACAAAACACTTTTACTCCCTCACCCTACTCATCCTGGCCACTGACTTCTGCCTCTGCAGGAAGGATTTGTGCAGCCTTGTAGCAAAGCAGAGAAGAGAATGGTGCTGGCTGAAAAAAAGATAAGCCATGAAGTCTTATTAACCCAAACCTAATACCCAAACCCCATCCTTCACGAAGGTTTAAGTGTGATCAGTTCACCTCTCAGCTGTGCCAAGAAGACCCCCAGGAGCAATGGGCAGCCTGCAGGGAGCACAGAGGGTGAGGGGTGAGGGGTTTCCCAGTGGGCAGCTTAAAGGGTCACCAAACTACTGCATGTGCACACATGTGTTCCTTAGTCTTTGCAATCCTCTCTCTGTATAGCTCTTAAATCTGTCTGGCCATCTCCAGCAAACCTTACAGCAGAGCTGAGGACTCAAACACATCAAGTTCCTGCTTCTCACATTGGAAAGAGGGAGAGATCAAAATCAGAAACTCCTCAGAGGAGAAAAACCACAGTGTGAGCTCACCTCTTGTCAGCCATCAGAGAACCCACACGTGTAACAACTTTCAGAGACACTGATGTTATTAGCCACCAAAGCATCCACACTGGAAGGGCACAGGAAGCCTGGATTCACAAGTTCCACTGCCGACTGAGCACCTTGTTAGATTTACTAGCTTTAATTCAACTGGTTTGGGGTCTCCAAAGAATCTGCAGTGCCGACTGCACAGGAACAACTCGCTCTGGCAGTGGCAAGTAATTACAAGGAAAAGAACCAGAACAGCCATTAAAACAGTCAAGGCAACTTTCTGATCCAGGACCCTCAAAAAAAGAAACAATAAAAATACTTAAACTCAGTTTCAGCATGTAGGAAGAGAAACACTTGCCAATCTGCCACACACACACCCTGTCCCCATCTCCTAGGGGGAATGGAAAAATGTTAATCCCTTTTTCAGCATTAGGCTGAGTTACATCACTGTGTAACTTTTCAAATTCAGAGCAAAGTGTCTTAGGGCCCGACAACCACTTTGCAAGGAGCTTCTCACCCTGAATAAAACTAGTGACAAGAGTTTATTATCCTTCACAACCATTGTGTGCACAGTGGGAGCGAAGGAAACTCTCTCTGAGGAGGGCTGGAGCTCATACAAACATTTCACCTGCCCCTTTCTGTAAACACAACTGGGAGTTTGACGGAATGACTTTCTCCAAAAGATGGGAGAACACTTACTTTTTAGTGCTATTACTACAAGGCACAGTTCCGTTCAGCCTAGTTTTCTCTAGACCTGTCCCATTTTGTCCTGCAGAGGTCGGTCTTGCCTGCAACACACTGCAAATAGCAGGTCTGTTCCTCTCTCCTAAAACACTACAGGGATCAGAATTTGGGAAGGTTTCATCCTCCCTCACCTCCCCCCCCAAAAAAAAAAGCTGTGTTGAAGTATCTCTCTAAATCAAAGATCCATTGTTTTTACAAGAACTGAAAAAAATAAAAGTGTTGATGATCTTCACAAATTATATCATCTATCCCAAGAAATGCAAAAAGCAAAAGATAAATCTTAACCCAAAAACCTCTTGGTAGCTGGAGATTAAGATAGTTTCGGTATAAATATGCTAAATCAAGGCTTTTTTCAGCACAGCATTTGCACTTGCACTAGCCAAGATCTCTGGACATAGGACGTAGAGCAAGTCCTTCATGCAATCAGCTTTGCTTCCCTTGCAATGCACAGACTTCATCCACGTTGGGATGAGCCTTGCTCCTGAAGTGGTACAAGAACACAACCTCAGAGACTACAGAATGCTTTAAATCCCCCTCTAACTCCACAATTCTTGAATGCATGGCTGCAAGCATCTTTTCCTGGCATTGCACCCCATGGGTATATGGCATAAAATGGACTGTCATCCTTCAGGAGGAGGAAAAAAACTCCCATTTCCAAAGCACTTTTTGCTTATTTACCCTAAACAAGAAGATCTGATGTATCAAGTGCTAAAAGTCCCTTGCCCCAGTGCTGTGAGGGGGATTTTTATCTCCTCTGTGCCGTGAAACACGAGCTGAGAGTCAGCTCTCTGCTAAACTGGTTTCGAAGGTGATTTCTCCAACATTTCCCAAACCAGTTCAACTTTCCCACCATTGCAGTACCAATCTCCAGCTAGAACTATTTAGTGTGGCAGCTGCTTCCTGAGGCATTTGGCCTCCTGAATGCATTCCTTTGGGACTCAGCAAAGGATTTGAAGGAAGCTGGAGGTAGTTCACTTTTCAGCATTTTGTGGTCAGCCTCCTTTCCTTGTCTCAGCCTTGTCAGTAGGGACCCTCAGATTAGAAGTAAAGAGGAATCCCTGTCAGCTTAAGTAACTGGGAAAGAAGCAGGAGCAGAACAGAGACCAACCTTCAGCTTGCATTTGTATGAGGGCAAATTAAGGCAGGAAACTTGTTTAAGACCCAATTGCTGTCAGAGGGAGGACAACATCTTGGATTTTTAGTAGGAAGACTAACAATTCATGAGTAGGAACGAAGGCAAAAGTTCACCTGAGGAAACAAGGGGTTTGTCTGGAAGGTGACAGGGCCTTTTATTTAGATTTTATCCTGCCTTGTACATTCCTATATACTGCTTCACATTGCCATGTGCTGGTTTGGATGAGCAGCTAATAGCAGCTGGCCTGATTTAAAAGGCAGGTTGAGATTACCTTCAAACCAAACAGCCAAAATTCATGCTACTGTAGATGTTGATGCAGACAACCTGACTCCTGCCTATGCCTAGTAACAGGCAGGATTTCCTTAGAACCTCTCAATGCTTTCCAGGTTAAATCACTGAATCCCTATGGGGGATTACATATAGGATGGATCAGAGAAAAGTAGATTTTTGTCCATAGTTGTTATGTCTCGTTATTCTTGTCTGGCAAATATATACTCTCACCTTTATTTGTCACCTTTCCTGCCCTTACACTTGCAAATGCTCCCCACAAGTTAAAAATATTTCTGAAGTGACTAGTCAAATATATAAAACAGATGCACAATTGCATCTTGGGATGAATTAATTCTGTCTGTGGGTGAGCAAGAGAATAAATGTGTGGGTAGATCAGGGAATATATTGGACTAAGCAGCTGATTTTTAAATCTCTAGATCTTCATCACTGTTTCTTTGTGTCTGGTTTCCTTCCCTCTTAGGTAGAGGGGGAATCAAACAAGGATGTTTTAAGAGGTAATCCCATGGCAAGTATTGCATTTAAATTTAAATCAGACTCAAGATAAGGCCAAAATGTATCCAACGTTTTCAATTTTTTTCTGTCATTTGAAGTATAACTTAAAAACAGCCAAATTGGCAGGAATATTCCTCTAAACTAGCAAGGCAAGGAGCCAGCTCCATAGGCCTTCCTTCAGAGCAGTTCCTGTAACCATCCCTATCAGCAGGCAGTACAAATGCTGACTGGGATTTCCAGGTGTAAATTAAGCTACCACATACACCACGGCGGATGTTACATGGGGAGCTGCAGGTTCCCTTGGTGCATTTTGAACAACTGTTCTTTGTTTGAGAGTTGGACAATCTGGCCCTGTGTCTCAAGCGTCAGGGCTACAGCGAGTTTTATGGCAAGGCTCAGATTCTCTTGATTACATATATCATCCTGCACCGAGAGAGACAGTGGACATTGCTCTTTCAAGAAGGCAAGATACACTTGTGTAATTAAATCCTCACCTCTGAAAACTTGTATTATATATTCACATCCCCCATAGACAGTAGTTCATGATAGAAATATTAACACAGTGACCAAGAAAGCTATCATTACTGGCAGAAGGTGTGGCTAGGGAAGGAGGTTCTGCATAGCCACGTGGCCATCTAGGAATCTAGATGAGGCATTTGGATCATTGAATCTAATTTGAAGTACCACATGCAAACCTGTCATCAGTGTTCCCAAAAATTAAAAGCCACATGTCCAGGA
>NW_008684525.1:71724-75090 GCF_000695815.1 Acanthisitta chloris | reverse complement strand
CAGGACAAGTGTTGAAATAAATGATGTGCATGGGATTGGTTTGGGTCTCAAGAGAACTCAATCCATTACCTTCTTATACAACTTTGGGCATGGTAAGCCCAGATCCATCAGAGACAGTTAGTCCATTTATGTCAAAGGAAATTGTCACTGAACCATCCATAGGTGATTCAGGTTTTCAGTTTTAGGTGACTCAGTTTTCAACCTGCAAAATTCTCTGTTTCTTAGCTATCATCTGTTTCACGGGAAGATTGTTAGGATGGATGTTTGTTTTGACATATTTTAAGTATGCATGTTTTGTTCAGATGTAACACTGATGAGGACAGCACAGACAAACATCTAGGGAAGTAAAAACAACCATAATTAACAGGCAAGACTTGGTCCTCTTCGTTTATACTGTCAGAACAGAGATGTGGCAGGGCTGAATGCAGTTTATTTTCTCACATGCTTATTATGTAGTTGTGTGTAAATATCCAGACTCATGCAATCTAAAATAATGCATTAATGCCCTTGTAAAAATTCAGCCCTTCTACTTTTCTAAGGAGCCTGCTAAAAGAAACAGCTACAGGGTCAATCTCAGGTATAATAGATTTTTCTTTTAGGCTTCAACAATAAAATAGTTGGTGGTCTCTAATGCTATTGCCTTTTAAACATTCCTGGGTTTTATTAGGATAACCCATAAGTCTGGAAAGTCCCACCCTAAGAGCAGCAGCAGCTTTTGTTCAGAAAATACGAGTTTCTTCTTGTACAATGTTGGACTCAAGGGTGTCTGAACTATGAATGGGTGGCTAAGGGAGTAATAGGCAACAGGTTTCAGACATTTATGAGGAGGGGGGAAAGGCAGCCCTAGGTTGTGGTGCTAATGTATAACACTACCTGAAACATGAAAGGACTTCGTCCAGCTCCTGTTATACATGGGCAGGTCCTCAATCTGTATGGCATAATTGAAGCTCCATTGACCTCCAGGGAGCTGTGCTGATTTACATTCCCAGATCTGGCCATATATCTACTCACCATATGTTGTCTTTAAGCAGTCAGAGAATGCACAAATTTCTTCAGCCAACTTTTCCATGAAGCCACATGAAAATGAAAATACCTGTGCAAAGCTATAAGACAATTTTTGAGACACACAGTCATTTGTACCACTGCAAATGACCCAGTTGTTCCTTTTCTTTCTAAATTGCCTGGAAGATAATGCCATGGGTCACTGTTTCTATGAAACTGCATTTCTTCTTAGTTTATTATTGCTGACTGATCTCATGAGCTAACTT
Organism: Acanthisitta chloris; assembly: GCF_000695815.1. Lineage (NCBI taxonomy): Eukaryota > Metazoa > Chordata > Aves > Passeriformes > Acanthisittidae > Acanthisitta > Acanthisitta chloris. Next base: position 73,822 of record NW_008684525.1, on the reverse strand, counting down.
TTCAGAGGAGCACATGTGAATTTATTTACATACGTGCCAGTTATATTAATAGAAGTTACAATGACTCATCACTGCACATTGCTAAAAATCCTCCCTCATCTCCTCTTCACAGGGAGATTTCTGCTCTACGTGAATTTCCTCAGCTTACCTTGCTAGAAGTTCACACATCCTTTCTCTCTTGGGAAGAAAAATTCACCTTTCTTTCTGAGCTGGTGGGCACTGAGCCTGCCATGCCAGTGACCAGACCTGCAGCACCTTCACTTTGTTGCAAGGGCCACTGTAAACTATAATCCTATTTGGGATTCAAATCCCAGCTATCTTCCTGGCAGAGAACAGCTGCTCACTCTCCTCTCTCTTGGTCCTTGTTCAGTGATGCTTTAAGACCACACATATAGGCAATAAGAATATATAATTCAAATTTACATTTTGCATTACAGCCAAAGACTCTTTTGCCATATCGTAGTGTTTGTATAAGGTCCAGTGTATCTCATAATTCTGGAGCTGCCTGGACCTTTTTAGACTTCATATAGATAATATTAATTGATTAATAGTCTTTCTCTATCCTCATTTTGCTCTTTCACATGACTCCTACATCTTTTTTTTCCCCAGTCTTCCTGCCTCCCTCTTTCTCAATCCCAGTAAATTTTTCTCCCGGATCTTTCCTCTCATGGTCTCACTTTTACAAAATACATATACAGCCACAGTCAAACTGAACCTGATAACCTTATAGTGTTTTGCATACACACAAGCTCAGGCAAACTGCTCAGTATATGTAAACACCTGCAGGTAAGAAGGCAGCATGACTCAGAGGACTTAAGGCAGGCTTTACAAAACTTCTCTGAACTGGCCCAGCACAGCTTCCAAAGAGGACTTTGAAAATCCCACTGCAACATTTTAAACTCCTGATCTAAAGTTCAGACACAATTCCTAAAGAATACTGTGCTTCTTGAGAAATGTGACTGATGCTGGTGGTTTATAGGCCAGAGTCTACCCAGGGAGTTCCTCTTCATGAGGGCTATGAATATGTCCACAATTTAGACAGTCAGGCTGTCTGAGTGAGACAGAACTGGAATAGCTGAGGTGTTTTGCATAAAACTGTCTTGACAGCTGTGTTTTAGATATGCACCAATGTGGGCAGCTATTTCAGTGCCCTCCTTTGAGTTCAGTGCAGGTAACCTCAGAGGGTAAGACAGCATTTCTTAAGTGAGTTTTGGCAAGAACTCCTTGATTAGAGCTAATAAATTTTAACTCTACGATCCATCATAATCCATTTGTTGATGCCGCTGCTGCTAGCAGAATACTTAAGACAATTTTACTTTCATGTAGAAATGAATCAAAGCAAAAAGTGCTCCCTGCCCCAAAGAACTGTGAATCATGTCAGACCAAAATAATGATCATTTCCCCTTCTGCAGTGATGCAAAGGGGCTGATAAGTGTGGGAGTTTTTAGCACAAAATTGAAGGAAATAAAGGGCGTAAATGCTGCAATCAGGACCATCACAGAGCACAGTCATGGAGCCTGAGAGAGTGTAAGAAGTTTGCCTCAAGAGCTCAGAGGTCACATCACAGAGCTGAGCTCCCTGAGCTGAACCCAAGTCCCAAGCCAGTGCTTTATCCATCCTCCACTAAGGCAGCTTTACCCAGGTAGCCTCAGAGGTCCAAGTTCTGCCCTTGGGTCTGTGTTGGCCTCATTAACTTACTCTAACTAAGAGCTGTGAGCAGAACTGAGCCCACAGCAGGCAAGATTTATGGACTGAAAATGCCACATACTTTGCTTTTTATTCAGTGAGGAAAAAAAAAAGCTTGAAACAGGCTGAGCAAAGTAAATGAATCGAGGCTGCATATTTTTCATTCTGAAAACAAGAAAATATATACACAAGAACATAAAAAACACAGGTGCCCAAATACTGCAGTTGCCTCCTAAATCTGCTGTAAAGCACCAATAGCTATGGTATACCTGTCTCCAGACAGATACATAAATTAATTTGGGGTTTTTTAAGCAGGAAAAATCATCTTATATAAACTTTTTTTTTCATCCTTTTCCCTAAGGTCCTGTGGTCCTTTTACTTGAATTAAGTGTGTATAGGTGCCATGCTCTTT
>NW_008684525.1:16442-71699 GCF_000695815.1 Acanthisitta chloris | reverse complement strand
GCAGGAAAAGGCAAAGCTTTGGTTATGCTGCATTCCTAATATTTTTTGCAGTTTATGGAAAACCCCCATAAACAGAGTACAACACAGTAAGCTTTCTCTGCTAATATGCTGTCTAGACTCTTTAAAATATGAGTTCTCCTTGCCTACCATGTATCATGGCTTAAACTTTTGACCTTGTTTCTTTTCCCTTTGACCACTTCATAGGTTTTGACCCTTTTCAAGTATTTAATACCCAAATGGCATGTCACCAGAGCTGCTGGGACTGTAAGAACACTTAAAATCTCTCCTTTACTGTGAAGCTGAGAAAACTGACTCAAATTTAACACAAAAAGTTAGAAAATATCTTCCACCTTCATAGAGCCCCCAACATACAGCCCCTTCCCAGGCTGGGAGACATTGATCAATGCTAGAAGCGACAGCAGCTCCTCTAACACCATCACATACATGCTAGGAGGGGCAGAGGGTTTGTCATGGAACCATACAAACACTGGGGCATTGCTAATGCATGCCTTTGATTTCTGTTTATGGCCCCCAAGTTGAGTGATCTGTCTTGTTGGCACCAACCTGACTATTTTTAAATGATGCAGCAGCTGGCTCAACACATACTTCAAAGATTTATGTTCGTGTCACAAAGCTCTCATACTGAAAGGGAAACTCTGGAGTAGCTTCTGCTCACTTAGCCCATACCCAGAGACTGTCTAGGTGCTTTACTCCAGACCATCACAGCACAGATTTTAGCTAAGAGAAAGCAGTGAGTTATATAGGGGAAGGCAAATACAGAACAACAAAGGCAACAAGGAAACATTTGAGGGTTTACAGACCTTAAAGTTCCAGAATTACAGCTCTTAACACCAGAGTTCTTATGTTGCAGATTCAGATAAACTCCTGATGGGCATTAACTACAGGAAATGTTAAGAAGGACCTGACTGTTGGAGCAAGTCCAGAGGAGGCCACAAAGTTGTAAGAGGACTGGAGCATCTCCTCTATGAGGACAAGCTGAGGAAGTTGGGGCTGTTCAGCCTGGAGAAGAGAAGCTATGGAGACCTCATAGCAACCTTCCAGTGTCTGAAAGGGCCCCAGGGAAGCTGCAGAGGGACTCTGTGTTAGGAGCTGCAGTGGTAGGACAAGGGGAAATGGACTTAAATTGAAGGAGAGGAAGTTTAGGTTAGATATTAGAAAAAAGCTTTTTTCCTGTGAGGGTGGTAAGACATTGGCTCAGGTTGCTCAGGGATGTAGTGGATGCTCCAACCCTGGCAGTGTTCAAAGCCAGGCTGGATAAAGCCTTGAGCAATCTGGTCTGGTGGGAGGTGTCCCTGCCCATGGCAGGGGATTGGGACTAGATGATCTGTAATGTCCATTCCAACTCCTAAAATTCTATGATTCTATGAAATAAGGTCCTCCAATGGAGTGAAATACAGAAATGAAGTGAATTCCTGCACTTGCAGAAATGCATGGATAGACATACCAGGACATGGACTTGGATGTGCTCAAGTCTCACTACCAGAGTAAAAGAGCCATGCTGGAGATCACCATGTTATTACAACCAGGTAGCAGTTTATGAAGGATACCTAGAAACACCCATATCTGATGCAGAACCTCGGAATATTTCAGCTAAGCTCTCACACGCTAGCACTAACAATTACTAAAGTCACTCTCTTGCATAGAGGCACTTAATATTTGGCCTATGATGCCTCTCCATTACAAATAGTCTGAGTGAAATCCTGTGGTTAATGGTCGTTCCAGAAGTGGCCAATCAACCTTGTCTTCACAGAGGTCTAGAAATCCAAAGATACATGTGGGAATATTTTTCACTACTGACTAGAATATGTAATTCCTGGCACTCTTTTCCTGGATAACTCAAGGTGGACACTCGTATGAACCAGAGATGTGAAAAGGTATCAACAGTGCAGCTACACAAATGTGGGAAACCACCCCAGGACAATCTCTATGAACAAGCTTGAGATGATCCCATCATTAAAGACCCTTGTTGATGGCAGGAGGGAGGTGTGTGATGGTGATCTACTGCTGTTAATGGTCACAAATTGCCCTGAGTTTATTGCAGCTCTGACACTGCAAGGGAGGACCTGCCTGATCCAAAAACCTGAGGGAAGAGAAATAACAACCCCATCTGACTTGTGTATGGGTTAGCTGAAATTCTCTGAAGTCTCTTAAAAATAATTTTTAACCTAAGGTGACAGAACGTGGCTACCTTTATCTGGAGAGCAAAAACTAACTTGATTGAATGAAATCATGGTAACCTGAACCCTTCCCCATCACCACACAGCTGAATTTCAAGAAAGCTGCACAGACCATGATGCAAATCCCTGAGCCCAAGAGAGTTTAAACAAACCAAAGTGGGATGTGCAGTCTCTCATTTCATTTCTCAATCATCCCCACAGGTGTGCACAAGGCAACAGGCTCTCTCCATCCAGTTTACTGCAGGATGGATGGAGGGGGAGCTGAATTTGGGAATTCCTTCTGCTATGGAGGTAGCACTATAAATTCCTCTAATTTTGCTCCTTCAGCTGCACTCTAAGCTGTTTCCTGGGCTGTCTGGTTCACCATCCTAAAACAAATCACTTTTAAAGGAGATATTTCATTAAAATGTCCAAAATCAACTGGGGTGCACATGCTCGGATTATGGAAACCTTTGAACAGTGTAAAAATTTAAACCACAGGGAACGTATATTATAGGGGATTTTTTTTCTCTCCCTCTCAGTCTTGTTATAAGGTTGGTATTGGACTCACTTGGACCTCGTGGTGAATTCCTCATCCAAGCCATCTCCAGGGCTTCTCAGGCACCTTTTCGGATGATCATAGACCAGTGTTACTGGGCAGTGTGTGCCTGAAGGGCATTCAGACCCAGTGGTATTCCCTTACAGCTTCTTCTCCTGCTCCAAAAGCCTTTCAGTTTATTCCCAGGAGGTTTCTGTTGGCAGGACTGAGATTCCCACAGACATTATCCAAGCCTTCAGTCTGCCACTCAGCCATGGCTCTCTCTCTCCTTCGTTAGTGACTAATTAGTCTTTCTTGTTCACAACTGTTTTCTCACTGTTTTCATGATTAAGCTTTAGCATCTAAACTTTGAAAATATGATTAAATAAATCTTTAGTTTCTGCTCTTCCCTGGCCACAGTTCATGCCAGGCTTTTCCTGCAGTAGAAAGGGAAATCCAGCTCCTCTCCTTTCTCATGGAACATTTTTTTCAGGGGCTTTGTACCCTTTTTTTTCTCTTTTACAGTTTAGGAGGTCCCACATGTGAGAAGCCAAAAAAGCTGCTGGTGCTAGCAGTTCAGGCAGCTTTCCTTCTCTCTTCCTAAATGGGAATTAACTACTTCTCAACAGCCTAGGGATCAGAAGTACACCTAGCCCATCACCTTTCCTCTGGACTGGCCAATTCAGAGCCTGAAGCAAGCTCTTCTCTGGCTTCAGAGCAAGGGAGTAATTCCATAAACCCCATTATAAATATATATATTTTTATGTATGCATACACACACATTTATCATCCATATGTCTGTCTCTCAGCTTTATATGGGCTTAAGCAAAAATCCTTCTAATCTGTATCAGGCACCATGGCTGTCACCCCAGTGATATTTCAGTGCCTCACTGCCTCTAAAGTTTTTTAGATAATATTAGGAAATACTAGCCAAAAGCCTTTGAGCAGAACAGGAATCTTTCTGTCAGCCCCTGGGTTTCAGATCAGGTCCTGAATTCTCGGTCTAAGCCAAAATCTGTGCATTGTCCTTTCTCTTTTCACTCTGATTTTCCCATGTCTGCCACAATTCCCTGCCTTTCTCACAACATCTGGTAAAGTTTTTTAATGTGTCTATATCTGAGGGCTGAATTAGACACATGACTTTTAAATTGCTTAAAATATTTTGACATCTCCCAACCTACTCCTAAATCCTACAGATGGGTCAAATTATCTGCTAAGATCTGCTCAGTGGGTCTCACTCTAGTGTTTTCTTGTCCCTAAATATGCAAAACAATTATGTGAAATGGGGAAAAAAAATCTTAAATTATAATTAAATTATAATTAAAGCTTACATTTATGGTGCTGAGCTGAGGAGGTAAGTTCAGCTAAACATTTTGTCAGTGTGTAGCAAAACAAATGTGAATAAGGAATTGATATTATCCATACATCTCCTTGGTGTTTTTGTGTGTGTTTTTCCTTGTACATCTCAAGAGCTAACACTGTAGTGATACAGATTTCAGACATGAATTGAATATGTGCACAGCATAATATTGATACATTTATAATGGTCTTCATATGGAAAAATTCTAGCAAGTTCAAATGATTCACCAAGATTTTGTTTAGGTATTCATGTCTGAACCAGGAACTCTCTGGAGGGTCATTTGCTTGTTTGATAAATCAGAAAAGAACACATTTTTATACAAGTATTTTAATACAGGAAATATGAGTCTAGTCAGTATCTTTCCAAATACGTGTGTCTGAGTGGTTTTTGATGTGAAATGCTGCTTAATGTCTTTTAAAGTACTATTTAAACAACTTCACATGAGCAACTACCAATCAATATGCCCCCCATTTTCTAATACTGAAAGACCAATGCTAAATAAATGTTTTTTAGAATCAGATATAATGGCTAAACCAGGGGGAAAAAAATGGAAGAGGAAGAAAACAGCAACAAGGCATTATTTAGAATATGTATTATCCAAAAAATGTAAATGGTCACCTCTAGTTTGGCTCTCTAATGGAAAAGAAATAACATGAAATTGGGCAATTACAGAGCTTTTCCTGAAGTATGACTCAGCCTGCTGCATGTTGTGAGGGCTGGCAGGAATGGCACTGGGAGGGCTGAGCAGTGCCCAGGCAGGCCAGAAGCAACAGATTTATGACAAAAAGAAGGGTGTAGCCAGAGAGAAACTCCTAACAAATGCATCGAAAAATGAGCTGCAAGGAAATGATGGATTGATAGCAAAGAGCAGGCCCCCAGGAAATGCTGAGGCTTGGAAGCTCCCATTTAACTCCGGTTCAATTCTGGTTTGAGTGGAACCAGCAGAGGGAGAGGAGGCTTTTCACAGAAACCACATTTTTATAATGCAATGTGCAGAGCAATTCAGACAAAGAGTCCCAAGCATCTCAACAGAGGAAATGGAATACGAAGTTCCTTGCCAAACATGCACAAGCTGTGCTTGCAGGGCCTTCCTTTCAGAAGAATAAAATGTAAGGTTTCTGGCAGCATGGCTTATCAGAAGGATTTCTGAGCAAGCATCAATCTGTGGGGTGGAAAGTGTGGTCTATAATGCAGTAAGTCACACGAATGGGAGTAGCCACTCCATGTTTTGGATGTTGAGTTTTTGTGCACCAAAAGTGCTAACCAAAGGCTGGAGAAAATGATGGACCAGCTCAGACAGTTCTGCTCATCAAAAACAAACAAACAGAAAGACTGAGAAGTGATTTAATGACAGTATAGAAGTCTCTCAAGCAAAGAGACAAGTACTGAAGGCCCTCTAATCCCTTTCTCAGAATGAGAAGAATTGGCTTCAAGTGGTGCCAGTGGAGGTTTAGGTTAGGTACTAGGAAAAATTTCTTCACAGAAAGAGTTGTCAAGCATTGGGACAGGCAGCCCAGGGAAGTGATGGACTTACCATCCATGGAAGTGTTCAAAAAAACATGGATATGGCACTTGGTTTAGTGGTAAACATGGTGGTGGTGCTGGGTTGATGGTTGGACTTGGTCTTACTCTATTTCAACATTAACAATTCTATGATTCTATGAAAAGAAATGGTGTCACAAAAACCCACAGTTGAAAGACAGAGTTTTAACTCCTGGAAGGAAATATTGAACAGAGAGTTGTGAAGACTCATCACCAAGGACAGTGAGAAGCTTTCTGCCTCTTTATGTGGTCAGATCAGGACACAGTGCCCTCCTGGAAAAGAGGTTCCAGCCAAACCCAGTTTAGCTTTGTGCCAAACTCAAATTACTGATCTCAGAAGACAGTTTCCCTTAGTAAGTGGATTAGTCTTTGCTAAACTAGACTAGATAATCTAATGGTCCACTCTGAGCCTAAATTCTCTCAGTCTCTAAGTCTTTATCTACTCACTTCAACAACTGTGGATACGAACAGAAATGTTAAATTAACACGCCTATTGAGATTTGTATTGCCTATGACTTCTGGGTTGGAAAAGCCTCAATCCAGTTTAAGGGACCACTTAAGGATACGTTAAAGTTCTACTCAACCCACCAAGACCCAATTTCATGCCTTAATGTGCGTTCCTGAACCACACAGTATAAAGTAAACACATCCATGTCAAGTGACATACACAAAGCTTGGTAACATAGCATCCATGTCTTCCTCTTTTCCAGTGTTCTTAGTGTACACACTTGTATTTTAAAACTTCTCTCTTTCCAAGTTCCAATATAAGAACAATAAAAAGGCATAATGGTGTTGATGTTCGTTGCAGTACATGTGGGACCAGTTGTGCTGCCTTTTACTGCAATTGCTCAGCATTTGCCATTGCAATGTCCTGACTTTGATTGCTTATATTTTATGGACATGCAATTGCATGTGAGGGTGGTGAGACACTGGCATAAGTTGCCCAGAGAAGCTGTGGCTGCCCCATCCCTGGAAGTGTTCAAGGCCAGGTTGGATGGGGCTTGGAGTAACCTGGTCTAGTGGAAGGTGTCCCATGGCAGGAGGCTGGAACTAGATGATCTTTAATGTCTCTTCCAACTCAAACCAGTCTATGATTCTGTGACTTTTGCTGTGCCTAGGAAAATGTGCCCATACAGCCCAAGCAAGAAGCTTTTGAAAAACTCACTTTCCACATGCTCAAAAAACACTCTTTATACATCTGCTAAAAAAGCCACAAAAAACCACTTTTACTGAGCATGTTGAAGTACTTTAGAGCTCCTAGTGCTGCTGAGATTGGACTGGGATGTGCCAACAGGGCAATTATGGATGTTTGTGGGGATTTGGGACTGTCTCTGCAATTATTACTCTGTCATTCCAGTATGGGCAAGTGTACTGAGAACAGGTCTTTGTCTCTTCTGTGGCTTCTCCCCTTGTGTTTCAACCAGCACAAAATAGATAGAGAGCAGCCTGATCCAAATGCAGAGGGGATGGAAGCTGCTCTGGGCATGGGTAGAGGAAACAAGATAGATGGGTTAAATTTTAGAAAAGGATATACTTGAGTAATTAGCCTGTAAAGAACAATAGGGATGAATTAAGATTGCACAACTACTCTGGTTTGGGCAGCTGCTGAGTTTTGTGGACCCTGTTTTGGATCTGTGATGTTCCTGCACTTTATTTTCATATGAGATGTGCAATAATGGCTCAGCACAAGCAGGATGATACAATGAACTGTCCAAAGCAGTGTCATTCTGCTGTTCCCTTACCAGAAAAACAGCAGAACTTACTTCCCTGAGTATTTCTCCCCTCTCATTTTACTCTACCTTTCTTCCCTCTCCAGCAGTTTTCAGTCCTGATAGTCTTCATTGTCACCTGCCTGTACCTTTGTGGCTTTCTCTGATTTGTCTTCACATCTTTGGTCTTGTGTATTTTAAAACCCTTCTTAGACATCTTACAAGTAATCCCTTTCCAGACCAGTTCTTCTGTCTCCCCAGTGCCTTTTCTCATTTCACTTGCCCTTTTCCTTTGCTATTCTCTTACTCTCCAGTTATTTTTTCTGATTTTTCTAGCTTTTCTCTGGCAGCATTTTCTCTACCTCCTATTTCCAGATTCGTTAACTTCTAAATTTTCATCCATTCTCCCCTGAAACCACTAAACTTCTTGCATCCATAACATCCTCTCTTTACCACTGTGTAACAAAAAAACTTCCTGTTGTTTTTAACCCTGGCTTTTATTAGCTCTGTGTCACGGCCACTATTTCTTGGATTAGAAAAACCAGAGAATCAGAGAATGGTTTGGGTTGAAAAGGACCTTAAAGATCACCTAGTTCCAACTCCTGCCTTTGTCAGGGGCACCTTACCCTAGACCCAGGTGCTCACAGCCCCATCCTACCTGGCCTTCAATACTTCTAGGGAAAAGACAGTGAACAGTTGATCCCTGCTCATCCTCTCCTTATCATTTGTGCTGCTCTAGACCTTTGTATACCCCTATGCCCAATCTGTCCCTTTTTCAGATTCAATCATTTCTCATATGGAAGTAATTCCCAACCTTTGATCACTCATTTTACCCTTTTTGGACCTTTTCTGCTTTACTATATCCTTTTTCTCAGAGGAGGGGACAGAACAACACATTATTTGAGGTGTGGATGAACCATGGCTATAGAGAGTGATGAAATGATTTTTTGTTTGCTTTCTATTCCTTTCCTAATCCTTCCTGACATTAGATTTGCCTTTTTTTTCTAGTGGCTTCTGAGCCCTGAGCTGATGTTTTCATTCAAGGTTCACTTCTTAGCTGCAATACTCAGTAGCCATCATTTTATTATGAATCTAGGCTTGTTTTTCCCTAAATGCATTACTTTTTGTTTATATACACTGAGTTTTATCTGTCATTTTATTGCCCAGCCACTCAACCTCATAAGGACCTTCTGCAACTCTTCACCCTTCACAATCGCCACTGTTAAAAGCCAACAGGAAGCCTGTGGCTCCTTTTGCTCAGGGAAGGTTTGCAGGGTCTGAGCAATGCAGGGAGACTCATCCTTGGGCTGTCAGCTGGATAAGCTGCCCTTAGACTTCCCTCAGGTCAAACTGGGCACTCACAGGGATGCTGGGCAAGAGCCTTCAGGCAAACAAGAAGATTTCCTAGCATGTCTCCATGGAATTCTCTGCAGCCTACACCTAAATGGGGCCTGAAATGGGTATGTGAGGATGGGGAGGAGCAAGGCAGGCTCACTCTGCACAGCTGCACATGGTGCTTGGGAGTTAGACTGGCTATGGTACAGCCACACGTCTGCTAATGTCAGCTCATAAAAGACCAAAAAAAAGAAATCGCCTTTGGTTTAAAGTTTGCCCCCTCTGTGCCCCCCCTTTTTTTCCCCTCTCTGCTTCAAAAGAAAGACAGGTTTGAGTCTGACTCTGAAGCACCCTCTGCTACAGTATGTGCCATTTACTTTAGTAAGGCTGATTAAGTCATGCATTTACAAGTAGACCTTCCATCAGAGCTAATTTAAAGCAGATGTTCTGGGTTCCACAGCCAGGGAGGCATCAATCTGAGAACTGCAAGGGTCTCTGTAAGAGCACTGTTTTTACTGCACTTTATAGTGCACTGGGAGGAGGTTAATTGGTGTAAAAGTTTAATTTCAAATAAGGATCCCCTTTTAAAGTTGCATATATGCATATACTTTTTATGGAGCGTTATATTACAAAGTCAAAGTGGGGGAGAAAAATCATCCAAAAACATTTCAGGATCAAAGTCACCCAACCTGTCAAATGCTAAGATATTTTTATGAGGAAATAGGACTCACATTTTCTCCAGAAGACGCAGAGAGAAGTAAGGAGTGGAAAAATATTTAACTAGATTCCATGGTATATTAGAAGAAGGAATAAAAAAACACCCATGCCAATAGTTGGTTTCAGAACCTTCTGGCTTGGCTTCCACTGCTGAAAATATTGGCAAGAAAGTGCTCTGCACTGGGAATATTTATTAGAAAAGCAATAGATTTGTACAGTTTAACAATAGAGGGAGGATTCAGAATCATCCATTTGCTCTGTGTTCTAACTTTCAACTACTTTTGTTTTTTATTTGCAAGCCAGAATAACTACTTATCCCTTGAAATCAGCAGCAGCACCGGCTTAGCATAATTGTATTATTTGATTAATTGTATTGCCTATGGAGCAGTTATGGCCTGTTTCTTACACTGAGAACTGCACAGGCTACTCCCGGGTGGGAGACCAGTCTTCTTATGAAGCTTAAGTAATTGAGATTTACATTTTACACTTATTAGAGGTTATCAGATTTTTGCCTTTAATAAAGACAACAAAAAGAAACTGGATTTACCTTGAACTTCAGTCTAGTACATAGGTAATAGAGACCATGGTAGTATTCAGCTACAGAAGGGTTCTTTCTCTCTCTCCCTTGTTCCTGAGGGAGAATTTAATTAAATTTTGCTGATCTTTCTGCCTTGTGTTACAGGAGCACCTTTGGGCTTTGGCCAAACTTGCTTAGCACTTTCCAGACCATGGCCTTAACAAAGCACCTTCAAGTCTACCATGGTAACACAGGTAAGAACAGGCTTATAAACCCTTTCTGCTAAGGAGAAACGTGTGATTTACTCAAGGCTGTAGGAAAACTATGCTTGGAGACTTCGTACATACTTCTTGCATCCTAGTCTAGAACCCCAATCACAGCAGGTTCAGTTTCTGTTCCTTCTTGTGAAGACTTCTCATCAAACAGCAGCAAAACATGACAGCAAAGCTCTTATCTGTTACTTCTCCTTTCCCACCTGTTCAAGGCACAGAGCCATTCCAGACTTGCATGACTGAGGGAGATTTTGGGGGAGTTCAGTGTGAAGTTTCGTTTCAGCTTTTCTGGGCTGTAACCTACAGACTGAGCTCAGACCAGTCATGTACAGTGAGTGTGAGGCACACAGCCCTGGCCCTGTCTCACACTCCTCCTTCTTGGCAAGGACTGTATCTCAGGCCTCTGTGGCATTGTGCTACAGCAAGACCTCCATGGTGATGTGGTGATGTTTGAATCTGCTACATGAGATCCACATCACATTACCCCAAATTCCCATTGAGTTCCTAACCTCTGCACATCTGTCCTTAAGTGGCACTGTCTGTTGGTAAGGGGAGGGCACTGTCTGAGCTCTATGCAGCTCAGGAACAAGGAATGTATGTCCCCTGGAAAGGGCAATGGAGGAGTTTACTTTGGAGGATTCCCAACAGGAGCTGAACACCAGGCAAGCTGGAGGTGCAGACGTGCAGGACGTTTCCCAGACAGCAGAACAGTGCAGGTGTTGTAACTACACTGGTTAATGGGCACTTTTATCATGGGCAATGTGCTGAAGAGGTTGGCAGGATTTTTTTCCTCAAATTAAGGGTAGCTGTGCAGAAGGACTCAATCCTCTAGGCTTTTACAACTGGGGAGAGCACACCAAGCCCAATGCTAAATATGTTCTTTCAAAGAGCAATTCAGAAAGGTATTGACATGATGAGTGAAGTTCCTGTGCAGGGTTTGCACCTATTCTTTATAGTCTATTTTAGTGGAACACAGAGACCTGAGTGGGCTTTGTGCCCGAGGAAGAATATAATCCTTCAGGGGATATGGAACTAACAATCTCACTATGTATTGAAGCCAAAACAGGCAGAGCACACTGGGCCAAATGCATCCTGAGTGGAAATCCCACAATTTGAGAAGGCTGCAGCACAGATGAATTTGACCCAATGCATTTTGAATTTAGAATAGATGCCAAGTAGTAACCATTCCCACGTGAAAAGAGCAAACATATCTCTCTGAGATCAGCATGTTCCAATGAAATGCATGAACTTAACTGTTTGGGGTTTTTTTCTTTCCAGGTGAATAATTCAAAAATAAATTAAAGGCAGGAAATCCTGATAAGTGCTACAAGGCTGTCCATGCTAGAAAACATCAATCTCCATCTTCTCTGGCTCCCTTTTTCAGCACCACCTTCCTCATTAATCTCCTTTAAAAAGTTGTGAAAGAAGTTGCTGCCAAGCCTGAATTTTTTTGCCAGGCAAAGCTTTTATGCTACAGTCATTTGGAATAGGTATTGCAGTTTTGTTAAAATGCAGAGAGACTGCCCCAAAAGCAATTACTACCCAGTTTATACAAAAGAGCAGTGGCTTAATTTTGTCTTTAAAATTCACCTCTGAGAAGATGCCTTTCAAATTCCACGCAGTAAATTTCAATTGCAAACTGTGAGGTCCTACAGTTAGCAAAGACTGAAATCTGGAGTCAGCTTTTCCAGAAGGTCTTTTGAGGCACATTAGAGTCCCCCTGACTTTAATAGGCCCTTTTGTTTTAGCCTTTATTGACATCAGTAGATCCCTAGTAACTTGGGATCTCTGTGCCTTTTAAGCCCCAGACTTGCAGTTCTCTGAAGATCTCTTCTCCCACACAAAATATAATTACAATACTTTGAAGAGATGTGGTAGTTCTATCTAAATCCAACCTTGAGACCCCCCAACTCCTGCTCATAAACTTCACACCCTGCAATTGTGTAGGCTTTCTAGTACCCAGCAGCAAAATTCCCTGGACAACTAAATTCATGCCTCAGATTAGGTGCCACCCTCTCCTTCCAGATGCTGTTAGACATTACTAGTATAACCAAAGGAACACAATCTGAACTGGGAATAGTAGACAGAGGAAGGTACTTCTTTGAAAACAGCTTCAGGGCCCTAATTATCAAATCAGAGGGGAGATTTCTGCTGCAGTCTCATCTTAGGTTCTCCTATTGATAAACTCCTTGCTTTGTCCATCCCATTTGTGGTGCATATGTATCCTCATGAGTTGTCAGGGGGAAAAAAAATCCAGGAACTAACTTTGCTTTATGCCTTTTACCATGTAATTTTTAGTGTTGCAATGTCAGCCTAGGCTTTATTGCCCCCCTGAAATGAAGGAGAAAAACTGACAAAAGTATTTGACAAAAGGGAGAATGACTTTTCACATGGGCAGATAGTGATAGGGGGAAAGGTTTTTAACTAAAAGAGGAGAGATTTAGATTGGATGTTGGAAAGAAATTCTCTGCTCAGAGGGTGCTGAGGCACTGGCTCAGGTTGCCCAGAGAAGCTGTGGTTGCTCCATCCCTGGGAGTGTTGAAGGTCATGTTGGATGGGGTTGGAGCAACCTAGTCTAGTGGAAGGTGTCCCTGCCTGTGGTGGGGGCTTGGAATGAGACGATCTTTAGGGTGCCTTCCAATCTAAACCATTCTATGTTTCATTCTATGACAAATGTTGATTCATCTCCCTGATAACCAGTGACAGGACACATGGGAATGGTTCAAAGCTGAGCCAGGAGAGGTTTATACTGGACATTAAGAAACATTTCTTTACTGAGAGGGTGATCAGACACTTGAACAAGCTTCCTAGAGAGCCAATCAATGCCCCAAGCCTGTCAGTGTTCAAGAGGTATTTGGACAGTGCCCTTAGCAATGTGCTGTAACTTTTGGTCAGCCCTGAAATGCTCAGGCAATGGAACTAGAAGATCATTGTAGATACCTTCCAACTGAAATCTATTCTATTCAATTCCATTCCATTCTATTCTATTCTTTCTATTCTATTCTATTCATCTTTCAAATATTAATGCAGCATTGATAAAGGCCAAAGCAAATAATTCCTCTATTAAGACACCTTTGATACAGAATTATCCTACAGAGGGTATAGAGGAGGGTGAACTAGTACTATGACTTTCCCAAAGGCATGAAAACCTAAAGATGGGTGCAAGCCAAGCAAGATGTTCTCTCCTTTATGCTGCAGTGAAGGTTCCAAGTTGGCAAGAGTTGGTTAAATCTGCCCAGATGGAAGATTTCCCCATCAGGAGTGAAACATGATGTCCTGAGACAGCTTTCAGCCATGACATTCACTGCTCATTAGGGACAACTTGCATTTTATCCAAATTTTCAGCTGCTCAATTGTCCACAGGGGACTGAAAACATCTGAACTGCTCGTGTCTAAGCCAAAACTTTAATAGCTCAACACTAGAATAGGGCTGACCCTGGAGATCGAACATGATCATTTCCATCAACTACATCCTTTTCCTTTCCTTGTGTACCTGTTCCTTGTCTCTAACATCAGTGGGGAACTGCTTGCCTAGAAATACCAGCACGGGTAGGACCTCACAGACAGTGATATGACTCTTAAATCATTCAGGTTTTGTAGTGAAACATGCTAAATAATCAGAAACACCGCCATGCTACACATGTGTATTTTCACCATTATTTTTCCTTCCTCCACTTCTAAATACACAGATCAGCTTGTTGTTCATGAAAACAGGAGACAAAATGCAAGACTTTGTCCTTGGAGCCATCCTCATGGATCCTAGGGTCTGGCTGCTGGTGCCAAATTGCACAGCATCCCATTCAGCTCTGCCAACACATTTCTTGCTCTCCACTAATTTGTGATGTCACTTGGAGCAAAACTCATCTCAACATCTTACTTTTATGATGATAACTGTGTTGTGAGGCTGAAATAAAAGCAGCATTACCCTGACTTCTCAGCTGGTATAAAAAGGAGAGCTGCATCATTTTGTGCCAGCTGAGGATGTGATTCGAGCTGTTTGGGGTTTTTTCCCCCTGCAAGCTGTTTGTTGTAATCTCAAAGACATTAGGAAAAATGTTAACATCAGCCAGTTGGGGGCAGGAGGGAAAAATCCCTGAAATTTTAATGTAGTTGCAGAGCAGTTTTTGTTTTTTCCATTAGCTGATATTCTCAGGTTACTAGAAAGGAATTAATTGTACTTCTCCACATTCACTGCTATTGAAACAAGAGATTGAAAGATTTGAGAATAAATGGCCAGGCTGAAAACTAGCAGTGCTTGTGCTGAGATTTGGGTTAGGGCCTTTACCAATCCAGGGCTGATTAGGCATCTATTTTCCAGTCCTGGGCAATAAGATTAGGAAGTGCAGGGAATTCATTGTCTTGAGCTTGTCACTGCTGGCTTGTTCCAAGAGCCATCCATCACACAAAGGACTGACAGGCTCAAACTGTCCATGTCAATCTGCAGCTGCCTTTAATCACATACAGATTTATGAGACACCCCCCACCCCCTGTGGAGATCTAGAAACTGTGCTTTGTTTTGCCTTGACATACATTTTTCCATTTAAGACGAAGAAGTATGAGCCCTATTAGGCTGCACTGCAGCTCCAAAGCAGAAGGGGTAAAGCTCTGTCTGAAATGGAGGAAATGATGATGTAATTTTGAACCGTTAAGGACTGAGGGGATTAAAAGATTTGGAGTAGGATTTGGAAAGTCTCTGGTGTTACGTACAGTAGGGCTATATCCCCTGCCTTCCCATCTGGATGGAGAAAGCCTTTCCCTATTTACTGGTTTGGGGGTTGTTGTTATAGCTGTGCTGCTCACGAAGCACCATGGCACTTAATACTCCAGCGGCATTTCCATCATAAACCCTTCTTTCCCTTGAGGGACTACAATGCCTCAGTAAATACTTGCTGCAGGGTAAAGCTTGCCCCTAAATCCTGGTCTCCAGCCTAAGAGCAGCAGGGTCATGAGGCAGGATCAGGCTTGGAAGATTTCCACCTTCTAGTAACATCACACTTACCTCATTTTCTAAAATGAACATTTCTAGCCATTATCAACAACCCTGAACCAGAGGCTGATGCTCCTTTTCCATGGGTTCAGACAGCTTGCTGTCCAGTCAGTGCAAGGATTTATAACCTGAGCAGTTTGCTGGTAGGACACATGTCCTGGGTGATCCTGGCCAGGCACGTCTGTAACACCTGGGCAGGCTCAGCAGCAAACTGGCTCAGCAGTGCTGGTGTCTCCAGGCAGCTGATTCCATTTGGTGCTTCTCTGTGAGCACAGAGAAGTCACTGGTTTGCCTCAGCCTCCCCTCAGCCATTCTGCTCGTCCAAGAGAGGTCCAAGAGAGCAGGGATGAAGTCATTGCATGCTATGGAGATGACACCACTGCTCTGTGCTGCTGAAGCTCTGTGCCTGGTCCTTGCTGTGCTGTCTTCCTGCACTTCAGTGGTTTTGGGGATCTCACTAGCTCTTTCCATTAAGAGGAGAAAATCACATTCATTATTTTTTAAAGTCCATAATCAAAACCTCTTCATGAACTCAAATGCACTTTATTAACCAATTCTAGTTCCTCTGAGCAGAACATTAATAGCATGTAGGACAACACCTATTGCAAACAACTGCTCACCCATGTTCTCTCTCCCTCTCCGTGTTATTCTCTCAAGGTCAGGCTCTAAGCACAGCTCTGGCTGCAGCTCAGGTGCCTTGGTTCCTTTTCCATTTGCTGCCTTGCCCACTCTTACTGCTCCTCTCATGCCCAGACACATGATCACAACCAGAGCTGTACACTGTCAGCAATGCTTTTGTTAGGGTTATCATGAAATTGAATTTGTCAGCTACAGATATGTCCATATCAAGTACAAGACATGGATATCAAGCTAAGAATAAGTTAGCCAATGTCAAGAAATAAATTATTTCTTAGTCTCTAAGAGCAGAAGTGATTTTTTGACAAATGTTCTTGACAGGCTTTAAAGATAATCAAACCCCCTGAATGCCCTAAACACTTGAAAAGCAAGTATACAGGCAAAAAAGTGGGCACATCCCCTAGTAAAAACATGATTGAGAAAATGCATTGCAAATATGTTTTCAAAGCCTGTTCTGTAATTACTCTGCTATAGGGAAACACAGCATGAAGTTGTGGTCTGCTCCCATTAGTTTTAATCACAAAGCAAGCAAATAAAACCAGCTATTGAGACATGCTGAAATAACATTAAGGGCCTGATAAATTTGCAAGGGCAGTCACAGTTGCAAATCAGAAGATACTTAAAATTCAAAGAGCATCAGTGCATTGCAAGAGGCTTCCAAAGATCTGCTTTCTAATCTGTCTCCCAAATCAGAAAAATTAGAGTGTAATATGCTCTGATAACAACTTTCACGAGTTTCTTATCTGAATAGAAATAGCACAGGGACTGTCTCACTCAGGAGGCTGTAAATCAAAAGTGAAATGACAGCTTTAGTGGAGCCTCTGGGATTTATATCAGCTGAAGACCTGGCCATACCATTATGACATACAAGCTGGCCATAAAGACAGCCTTAAATGAATCTTAAAAATGTTAAAAGAGATCCAGTTTACTTTCAGAAAAGGCCAGTGATTTACAGGATTCATATTCTTGTATCATTTTTATTATTATTTTATTACATGCTTCATCCAGGGTCAATTGAGACTCCAGAGCTCTGTGTAGCTGAGCTGTGCCTGGTGCAATGGCTAATAGAAGACTGAATAGTGAGGAAGGGAAGTTGTTTCTATCTATCCCATACCTGGGCACAGATTTACGCTGGAGACTGGAGTGCTGCTCCACAAGGAACATGGCATGGCATGGAGCAGCAGCCAGGCAGGTCTGGGATGAGCACAGCAGCCTCCAAGGGTCCCAACAGGAGCACTATGAAGTTGCCCCAAAACAAAGAATGTTTTCAGCAGCATAAAACACCCTTGATAGGTACATCCTGTTGACTCCTGAAGTACTACTCCATGGTAACAGAAAAGTTCTATGTAAGCTAGAGAGAAGCTCTTGGGCATTGTCCCACATTTCTGCTTGGGTTCATATGAATCTGGTGATCATCTTAATTAAAACAAGGATCGGGTGGCACAAATACAGACATGGGTATGGTATTCTGTTTTGGAAAGGCCAGAAAACCATAACTGCCCAGAAGAAAAATATTGAGCCAAGTCCAAAAGTCCTCTTTGCTCAAGAATATTCCACAAAGACAGAGAGTGTCTGTCGAGGGATCACAAGCTGTGCCCCATAGCAAAGCTGAAATAAGGTGGCAAAGCAGTTTTATAGGCTGCCCCACTGTATGCAGGTAGGGAACCAAAACCAGTATGGTTTGTCTGTGGCAAGAACCAGAGAAAATGCAGTTTTGACTCATTTTTTTGTCTCTTTCTCTCTCTGTGCCATGTTCAGAGCAATTACAGGTAGCCATCCAGCAGAAGATTTCAGTGCTCAGGCTGAGTTCTGCAGCTTTTTTGCAGACCTGCTGTGCTCACTACAGGTACCAGAAAGAATGGTGGAAAAGTATCTTCAGATACTTTTGGTACTTTATGAAGTATCTCAAGATACCTTGTAATAAGTGATGCTTTCTTTAAAAGAAAACAACAACCTGGTTTGCCTAAAATCTATTTTCAACTGACAGTTGTCACATGGATAAATACACTGCACCATCCTTATGCCTAGCAAGAGTTTGATCCTTCTGTCCCTGAGCCCTGAAGGACAGGTGGACTTTTGCCATCGACCTGGGGGGAAGCTCCCCTTGAATTCCAGATGCATGAAATTAAATCTATAAATTCTGGTCAGTGTTGCCATTGCTGACTTCCACAGGGTTGTTTAAAAGGGTTTTTTCCTATTGTTTTTCCAAGGACCTGCCCAAAAATGTTTCCATCCAAACCACCATCACACAAGACTCCAGCAGAGGAGTGAAGAACAATAGCATACAAGTTTCCAAGTTCAATAGCAATTTCAAGGATTTCAGCTGTCACAGCTAATTAGTGTCAGTTCTCTCAGACCTCCTTTCCTTAACCCCTGAATGACAAGGTTTGGAAAACTGCTGGTTGAGAGGGCAGGAGAGGTCAAAAGAGCAGTTTTGTAGCAGCCAGGAATTATTAAGAAAGCAAAACTAAAAAATGAGAAGTGCAGTGAAGTGAAAATTTCAGTTAAAAATGAGATTTAACTTCTATTTCCACTTTTGCTGAAGAAAGATGCATGAGACTGGAGGGTGGGGGCAGAGCCTGGATTTTGGGCAGGGTTATTTTAGAAGGCTGAATACAATCCAACTGCTGTTCTAGGGCAAGCACTTCCCAAGTTCAGGGTATTTAAAAAAAATATCTGTATCCTGATCTGAAATCTGTGGCTTGGGCTTGTTTCTGAATATTTCTTTTGCTTGCAAAATAGAAAAAGCATCATATGGTGCCACTGGAGAAAAACCCTAGAGCTCTTCTTCCTTGCAGGGAACTACCTTGGCATGCCTTCCCTTCCAAATGGTGTGATGGGGTTGATAGATACAAGACTGAAAGCCAAAAAAAGTGGGGAAATCTGATGTTCCCAAAGGCTGATGCATAAAACACTTCTAAATGGCACACCAAAGCATCTCCCAACTCCTCTGTGTGAAGACCCTGATATGCTGAGCCAGCATCTCCAGAGGATGTGTCTGGGTGCAGTGTCTTCCCTAGCAGCTCAGGGAAGAAGTTCTTCCCAACAGTTACCAACCCACACCATGAGGACTGTCAGCCTGTTGTGCTCACCACCTCTGGAATGATAAGGCCCAGCACACACTACCCTTGTCCCAGTTCATAGCAAGGCTCATGAAGGGACAATCCCCATCATGTGGACTGACACAGGCTGAGCATCACCTGAGCCAGCCCAGGTCCTATGAGAGGGCCTTGTCCCCTTGGTTGAGTCAGGTGTTCATGGGGATGCCCCTGATTTCAGGTTTTATCACACAGTGCACGTGTCAGGATTAAAACTTGTCCCCTGGCACAATCAGAGGACTGTGAGAGCTCCCCAGGCCAGAGCTCAAGAGAGGGTTCAAATGGAGGCAAACATGCCACATGGAAAGACAGGATTTCAGCCTGCAGTATGAGAAAGCCTGTATTTCATGGGAGGTTAGCATCCTGCCAGGCATTGCTTGCTGTATACAACCCTCTGAGCTAGTTGTTCCTCCTGCAGCAGAGAGGGAGATGGATTAAACCTGTGGGACACAGGGAGCATGTTCTGTCACACTTCCCTGCACCACACCAGGGTCTTGTGGCCACCACATTTGCTGACCCCATAAAATGTAGAACTCTGTTCCCTCTATTTCAATGCTTTCATGTCAGAAGAGTGTGAATGGTGCCCCAGATGGGAACAGACCAAAATTAGGGGTTGTCCTGCAGGACACAGTAGAAATCAAAGGTCTACTCAGAGTACCTGCACTTTGGTGTTACCTGAGATCATTTGTACCTGCTGGAGGTATTCCCAAGCCTTCTGTCCATCTTGCAAACAGCTGAAGCATGGCTAAATCCTCCAGTACAGCTCTGAAGAAAACAAGAGGCTCTCACACTCATGGAGAATGCTTTCCTCTGTGACAGCTCAGCATTTGATATAAATGAGGGGTAAAGCTGACAGTGGGTGGAGATCTTCAGGCTAATTACCTTGAATAATTTGCCTGCAGGTGTTGTGCAGGTGGTCTGAGCCCTTAGGTGCTGAGCTAGGAAAAGCCATGGGAATCCTGTGTCTGCTGCCACTCCCATGTAAACTGCAGGTCTGGGATGCTGAAAAAAATCCAGATTCCATATTTTAATCCACAGTTATCACTTTAGGGTTGTTTTGCAAGAGGAGGAAAAAGTTTGATGCCATGGAAAAGTTGAACTCTGTTCCCTTTAGCAGTTTGCTCCATGTCAGCTTTAAGTAAGGGGAGAACTTCCTTGCAGATGAGAAGAGCATTCAGCAGCTAAACCTAGGAGGCTTTTAAAAACCAAACCAAAACACACATTCTTCTCTGAGGTTGGCCAGGCAGCCAGTGGGAGTCACACCCTCCTGAACAACTGCCCTCTGATGTTTAAAGATATTTTGGGGTTTTAGTTAGTTAGTGACAAACTCTCCTGAAATGTGCTGGAATACTTCTCCAGACCACTGACTTGAGGCTTATTGTGGCTGCATTAAGGTTTACAGCTATTTAACAGCCCTTTAAGTGCAGTTCTTAAGAGGTATGAACCTTGAGAGTCACGGTAGTTTCTAAGGTGAAGCAGTAATTTATACCAGTCAGTGCTGGACTCTTGGATTATCAGTAAAATCTAATTTCTGGGAACAAATAAAATAAAGCTACACCAGTATTTCATGCTCTGACATTCAGGAGTATGCTATGAAATAAGGTTACTACTTTATATCACGTTTCTAAAATCAGATACAAGTCTGTGATCAACTCAGAGTTTTAGCACACATTTCTTACTGTTGCATGTGCAATGCTTGGGGTTTATCCCAAGAAACAGTTATAATCCTTCCCACACCCAGGGAACATGTTGGTAAAGACTCAATATAGGCTGATTCCAAATTTACCAAGAACCTAAAGTCTTCACTCATGTGCTCAGGGCCAAACTTGTGGGTGAGTGTGAAAAAATACCTCCTGGGGAACTCTTGTTCAGACTGCAGAAGATTCCCTTAAACCCAGTGTGGTCTGAGGATGTGAATGCTCCTCTGTGAATTTTAGGGTGAATAAATTCAAACTATTTATACTCTACTTAATAATTCTCAGCAGTCCTCTGCTATCAAAAGCAACAAGGAGCTACAGAAAATAATGAAAAGAAAGGACTGCTCCAAAAAGGAGAGAGCTGAAATATTGCAACCAAAGTAATTCCAGGCTGTTTGGCATAACTGAAATAATTGTTGCTTTTTTCTTGCTTTACAATGTTCATGCTTTACAACTGGGAACCTGTTGTACCATAAAATAAACCATTATTTTAGCAGCTTCTTTGTGATGTAAGGAGCACCTCATGCACATGGGAGGTGATGGATTTGTAAGTTCTTTGGGGAGGATCTAACAACAAATGGGTTTTTCCTTTTGGTGCAGTTACAGGACAATTCTGTAGCATATAATTCTTTTATAATAAATATGTGGAGAGCTGTAACTGCCAGTGCATGTACATGTGGGTGTCTTGTCACCTCCCTCGACCCGGATGGTTCCAGGGAGTTTCCACGAGGAGGATACATATGCTGAGCTGTAGTCAGATGCCACTTCACTGCCATTCTGTTTATTTTTAGAAAATGCAAACTGATCCCCGTGTGCCAGGACATGATGAGATCAAACAGCAGGAGGTTGTTTCTTTGCTTACCACCACACTGTCCCAAACCTTTTGTTCTTTTTCAGGATATGCCTTATGCTTTATCCTTTGCTGTTCCTGCTCTATCAAATAGTATCAGATTCTTTATTACAGGAAGTAGAAATGGCCTGGGAATGTCTCAATATCTCTCTAGCCTGACAAGTTGGTTTTTAACCATTTGCCCTATGTTCTGCTCTGGGGTTTTTTTTGATGCCTCTAAATAAAGGAGCTGTTTCACTGGAGAAGTGAAGACAGCAGTGACACCACCACTAACCTGAGATCAAACACCCTCTTTGGGAGCCTGTTTTCCAGGGGAGCAGCATGATCTTCCCATCTTCTCCTGCCTCTTGCTGGGACCACACCAAGCAGAGAAAAGGACCATGAGCAGGTTTCAAATGGCACAACCATAATCAGGAGCCACTATTTTTTGTCATGATATTTTCATACCACGAGCTCAGTCTGAGCTCTCTCCTATACAATCCTCCTGAGGGATTTTTAATCTTCCTGCTTGTTTCTGTTCCATCTGTCTTTTCAGAGAGTCCCTGGGGAATGTTTATTCCTTCTTTGGAATCTGCTGTCTCTTTCATAACCTCTTTATCACTTCTCCTATAAAAACATATCCAGGGCAGAACTTCCAGTTTCCAATTGAACTTTATTCCCAGGCAGTTTATACCCAGTTATTTCCATACTCTGGTTATGCCTTAAGCTTGAGTAGCTCTTTTCTATCCTTGGTGTTCTCCCTCACAAAATGTGAAAGGTAAATTATTTTTGTTTAGGGCTCCTCACATTTCTCTTTGTTTCAGATGTGCTGCCTTGAGCTTATCAAAAACCACTCATAAACAGTTTATGAGTTTCCCTTCAAAGACTTCGGCACGAGTCAGAATATCAGTCAGATACAACACACTGGACATATGACACATACCACCCAGAGACCCTTTATTGCTGGATGGTGCATTTTCAAGCTGAAAGCCATCTCTTGAAATGAGTACAAGCCCTGTCTTGCTCTAAGGGCAAGGCTATTATCTTTCTGCCTTTTGTATCCACCACTATATTTCCAGATCTAATAAGAAAACCCATCTGAATCCACTACACCATTCTGGACACCATGTCTTTATGTATGCAATAGCCATCTTTTTAAATGATTTGATGTAACTTTCCAGCATTCACTCAGAAACAGGTGCTGACATTTTATTTCATAGTAAGAAGTGGATAAAGGTCAGGGCTTGAGTGACCTTTACCCAAGGTGTCTCTGCTCATGGCAGGGGGTTGGAACTAGATGACCTTTAAGGTTCCTTCCAACCCAAACCATTCCATGATTCTGTGACTGCAGGTTTAATAATGCTTAGTTAATCCACTTTCTCAGTAGTACATAAAGCCCCTTCTTCTGTTCCTGGTAGGTGGAGGAGTGATACCTAATGAGCCTGTTTCTGCCAGAACCTGGGTCAGTTTTAACTCTGTACCTCTACGAGATCTGGAAAACAGATCCAGATTCCATTTCTAATTTGTCATAAACTGGTTTTTTTTCCCCACTTAGAGGAACTGCCCTGTGCTGGAATTAGTTCAAGGGCAATTTTGGGAACTGACTTACTCTCCATCTTTCTCTTCATCCCTTTGCCCCTACACACACACACACACACACACACACACACACTCCACCGATAGCCATGCTTTGCAGTCATTCTTTGGTTTGTCATATCCTGCTGTGGATCAGAAATGCTCATGAGGTGAACAGAAACCCATACAGAAAGCCCAGATTGCCCAAATCTCTGTGCAGGTCTCAACTCTGCTGCACGTTTCCTCTCTTGGAAGCCTATCACAGGAGAATGTTACTGGGATTGTTGCTGACCCTGGAGGGGAAAGGAGTAATCCGTGGCAAATGAGGTGTGTGTACCTGCTCCCCCCAACCCTGAGCCACATGTTCAAAAGGGAATTTCCACCAAACTGCTGTGAACACCTTTCCTCACTCCTGCCAATGAAATTCAGAATGGTCAGTAACTCCTTTGCTGCTTTGATTAATCAGTTTTTGGATTGAACTGAATCAGCTGGAGATTCAGTTTTAAATTCCTGTTAAGGTCTTTTTGGACAGACTCCCCCATCACCAACACTAATCAAAGACTCAGGTTTGGATCCCTTGTTCTCTACCTGTTTTCACATGCCTATGTCCACTGCCTGTGTATGCTCCCAACAGTTCCCAGCACACCTGATCTCCTGCCAGGACCTAAACCCCCATGAGCTGACTCTTCAGCTTTGTGTCACCTCCTTCTCTAGTCCATGTTGGAGCAAAAGCTTCTTTTGGGCACTTCTGAAGTTCTGTTCTGGATTATTTTATGTGGTTACAGGATTATTTTTTTTCTGCAGTCAGGATTATTTTTTTTTCAGTTACAAAATGAAAGACACAAGAAAGCTATTTTCCCTCCTTTTATGCCAGTTCAGTTTTTCCTGTTTTATGGGGATTGAACAATGTTTCAAGTCATGACCACCAAGTACCCCCTCTCAGCAGCTCTAGTGCTCTACTTGCATATTCATATACTTGTACTGCTGCTCTACTATTACTGATCTACTTGCATATTCCTCTGTAAAAGCTGCTGTTGCTTCTAATGAACAGCTGCAAAGACCAAGGCATGTTCTGAAAAACCTTTCCACAGCCTCCTGGAGTGGTTTTTTTTCCTTTGCTGATACTGAATGTCAAAGCCCACTTGTGAATTTATAAATAGATCCATTGCCAATTCATCCTGGAAAGCCTCACTGTGCCAGGAACACACATTTCCTCTGCTTCCTTTCAAGTAGGGCATCTCCCTTCCCTCCACTGCAGGTTTTGACTCTTCCCAGGTCATCTTAGGTTAGTGGCTCATGCCAAACTATAAACCAAGGACTTGTGCAAAGTCTAGATAATTCAGCTTGGGGTTTTTTCCCCCTAAATTTGGCAGTAAATCTTGCAGCAGCATCAAAGCTGGGAGGCTTGGGTCCATGCTTACAAACCTGTCTGTGCTCATACTTCCCAGTCAGCCTTTTAGACTGCAGAGTTGAGCTAAGCTGAAAGACCTTTGAGGGTCCTTCCCCTCCCAGTGCAATTCTGCATTATTTGAGAAAGTAAAACCTCCCTTATTGCCACCTCTCAGAGTTACTGATGGTACTGATGTCTTGTTTCAGCCAAATTTCCTAGCTGGCCCAGCTCTCATAACAAGAAGGCTGATTTCACTGTCCTTAGTGACCCTTCTGTCACCTTAGTCAGGTAATTTTTCAGCTCCCCAAAAGGAATTGCAGAATCAGGAATTAATTTGCTGCATCATCATCTTCTGCATCATCAAGCTCTATATAACTGGATGAATATAAGAAAAGACATCAGTCCTTTTTTAGACTATATTTTTAGGCTTTTTCAGGTTACATTTCAGGTTACATCTATTTTTAGACTGAATAACAAACCTCTTCACTCACCTTCTGCTGGTCAGTCCTGACAGCAGGAGGACTGTTGAAAGAGATGGATGTAGTCTGTGTTGAGAAGTGAATGTGCAGGACAGCCTCTCATCCTTCATTCCAACTGCCAGTGCTCTTTGTGCTGAAGTTCTACATGGAGAAAGGGCAGAATGGGAAATGCATATCTGGCCATAGCAAAAGGAGGAGAACACCAGCAACCATCTTTTTTCCTTCTACATAAAGTCAAAAAAGTAGGTGTAGCTTAAATTGTCCAGAAGGTACATAGTGCTTCATAAGTTAGTTCTCACAATGCAGCATGATCTGAGAGAAGATTGGGTTTTGGTTCATGTTTGAGTTTGTGTTTTGGAAAGAAACAAACCAACAAAACCCACTATAAAGAAGTCAATGTTGCAGCTTTCTTCTATAGCATAAAATGGCTAAGCAGATGGAGTTCTGGCATATTAGATGGTGCTTTAACATAGAAAAAGCTATAGTGGGAAGCAAGGAATAGACACACAGACCAGACAAATCCAGATGAGTAGCTCTGCCTATGTGTTTAAGTGGAGACCCTTCTGGACAGCAGAAGTAAGTTGGTTTGTATCTTGTCATCTCTTCAGATGAAGGGATAGAGTTTGGGTGGGAGTAGAGAACAGTTTTGTGTTAGGCAAACACAACATAATCTTTAGTCAAATGTAGGCTGTTTAATGCAAAAAGGAGGAAAAAATTAATTCATCCTAGAATGGTTTGGGTTGGAAAGGACCTTAAAGATCACCTAGTTCCAACCCCCTTCCATGGGCAGGGACACCTTCCACTAGAACAAGTTGCTCCAAGCCCCATCCAGCCTGGGCTGGAACATGCCCAGGGATGGAGCAGCCACAGCTTCTCTGGGCAACTTGTGCCTGTGCCTCACCACCCTCACAGGGAAGAATTTCTCCCTAATATCTGATTAGATAAACCTACTCTTTCAGTTTGAAGCCCTTTCTCTTTGCCCTGTCACTGAAGCTTTCTTGTGTCTCTCCAGTTCTCTTGCTTAGGTACTGAAAGGCCACAATAAGGTAAAGTAGATGTTAAAGTCCTTCTGGACTTCAGCCTCTCTGTTCATATATGTGGATTAGATCCAGTTTTTTCCATGGGTCACCTTGCTTAAAAATTTTCCATGTCTTTTCCTCCTGTGGGACACAACCCAAACACTGCTTACCTGCACTTGTTCACTTTGCTTTTTTCATTTTGGGAATCCAGCAGGAAACATAGGGCCCTGTACAAGCATTGAGGGATATTGGGGCTCTCCCCAGTCCTGCCACAGATGGTCTATTACATACCACCAAAAAGAATATAAAATCAGTGCAAAGGGAGAGGAGCACTTTAGAATTAAGACCCCTTAAATAGTTTTCCTGGCTCCATTTTACAAAGCTTGAATCAGCCTGGCTCAAGTTGGAAGGAATCAGTGTTCAAACCTGCAGAGATATTATCTGCCTTTGAAATACTTCAGAAAAGTGTAAGCCTTATTTGGAAAAGTGAAATCTGCCATGATAAACAAGACCTTGATTTACTGGGAGAACTGAAGGGTCCTAAACACCTTTTCTCTCTGGATTAACTCCTGCCATGCCTGCATAGCATCCTGTGGGGCTGTTGGCATCTCAGACATTTCAGACCTGATTTCAGACACATCACAGTGTCCCAGGCAACTTCCCCAAGGGCTAAAACTCTCTTTCCTCTATTAAGGCAAGACCATGTAATGCATGATCCTACATCAGTGATAGCCACAAGGATGCACAGCCTTTCTCCATGCCTTCCCACCAGGACCAGGACCAGGACCAGTGCTGCACTCAAGCTGTGGGAGGGAGACAGGGAACACAGATATTCCCTTTACAAGCCACAGGTAAAGCCCTGTAGCCAGTACTCCTCTAAATCTCAGTGGACAGCATGAGAGTCAGACCATCAGGTCACATTCTGGGATAAAGGACACTTAGGGTCTTCCAGCAGTGACAGGTCTGGAGAGGAAGAATGTGTCTTCCCCTGGAACAGCTTTGACCATAAGAGGTTGGTTGGTGGCACAACCTCATCCTCCCCAGCAGCACAGTGCCAGCACCCTGCTCTGTGCTGGGGACCCCAGACACCAGTGGGTCCCCAACAGGACGATGGTGCTGGGTCCCCATAGAACTGTGCTGTGACAGCAGGAAAGCCACCCCAGGCAGCCAAGGCTGGGAGAAGGGAGCTGGCTGTGCCCACAAGAGGTGTGCAGGATGGTTCTGCATCCAGAACTCACATTCACAAAGTCACCAGCAACACAAGAGCTGGCAGCTCCTCAAAGATGAGCAGAGGTTTGGAAATCAAAGCTATTTTTCATTCCTGAGTATTTCCATCCTACCCGCTGGGGGTCTGTGTATTCTGCAAGCAGAATAAGGCAGCCAGGAGTGTGCAAAAGTGGTGGAAAAAACCCACCCTTCTCAATTCAACACAAATATTTTACCATTTGCTAGAGGATGGCTACAAGCCCCTTAAAATGTGAGTTCCCTTCATTATAGAAATACTTTTTTTCCCCCTTTAAAAGTCAATGGAATGTGGACAATGAACAATTTCACATTTAGAAGCCAACTTTTCATCAGGGTTTATCCTTTTGATTTGGAAACTGGCTCATTTATGCTGGAAAATTCTGTGAAATGTTGCAATAAAAGAGGCTCTATTTTTGCATTAGCAAAAATATGCACACACAGAAACCCAAGCAATACAAAAGCAAGCAAACAAAGATGTGCCCAGCCCATAAGCTCCAAGTTGCTTACAATTTCTTATAAGTACAAATGCCACATCGATCCTTGCCATCTCTAATAATAATGCAAGCTGCCACCCAACAGCACAACATTCCCACTAGGCAGTGTATTTTTCCCTGTGAAACATAACTTAGTGAATGTGGCTTCAGCTGCTTAAATGTCATCTGTGTCTGTTGCAATCTGCTGTAAACTTTCAAGATACAAGTCATATGTCATAAACTTACAAGAGTCTCTGGATTTGCTTTAGGACTAAAATGTTCCTGGGTAAGAACAATTCACCAAGGAAGAAATCCTATCCTCTGGTTTTTTTTCTGATTCCCTAGAAGTAACTTCTCACTAATTTTTTCCCCCTCCTTTGCCTAGTTCTGTGCATGTCATTTTATTTTATAAATCATATCCATGCCACTTCCAGCGATCAGAAATGGAAGTATCTTCAGAGAATCATAGAATATCCTGAGCTGGAAGGGTCACAAGGATCTTTGAAGTCCAACTCCTGAACTTGCTTCACTGTGTTGCAAAGTAGTGCAGTACAAACTGTTTGAGGGGGAAAAATCCAGGAGAATCCAAATCCAGGATAAGCTTCTGGCCAAACCAGCTCAGATTTTCCATCTCATCTGCAACTGAGACATGCAAAGCACAGGTTAGGACTGGGCAGCAGCTTCCAACAGCAGAAACCCTATTGCTGGCAATCTTCTTTCCCAAAGTTTGTGTGTGTGACTGGATTTATGAGCTTTTAGACCAAATATAGTAAAACTAGGTACACGGAGGATACATTTAGACTGAATAAAAGTTTGAGGGAAGGGTAGGTATTTTAATATCCCACATATACTTGCTGGCAGATATTTATAGAGCATGACTGTATGAACTCTGATCTACAGTCAAGAAGTGAGATGAGTTACACAAACTCAATGCTGCAAGTTCAACATAATTTCCTTTCAACACCATGGCCAAATTGTCTTGATTTTCACACCTGTGAAATGAGGATAATACTTATCCCTTTTACAGAGGATAATGTTATAAACATTAGTTTAATTATTTGGAGAAGCACCGACTTTATACTGTAAAATAACTTTCCCTGTACTTGCTGGTGTTACACCAGGGGAGCTGAAATCTAACCCAGGAAAGTGAGGGAGAAAGGAAGCATAATTTCCTGTCAGTATGATGTACCCTGACTAAGAATATAAAACCAAAGGACCTTGTGAGGAAAGATTTTTGCAGCTTGCTTTTCCCACTTTCACCAGGTTGTGCCCATGCAATGCCCTGGTCCTTAGCCAAGACCTTTACCCAGGGAGCAAGGAGAACCAAAAATCAATTTTCCTTAGATTCCAGAGCAGCTGTGGTGCTGTGTGCCTGCCACCCTCTCCTATCCCATGTGCCTGTGCTGTGTCCAGTTGTCCCCTCTGGTTGCAGAATAAATTAGAGGAGCCACCATGGTACAGCTGAGAAAGCAATGGAAAATCCAGGCAGCCAGGAAGCTGTTTCTTCTTGATTTCTGTGAAGTTCTCCACATTTGGCAAGCTTTGTAACCTCAGTAGTGGGAACTGAAAAGGAAAAACCATCACGTACCATTTTTCTGTGGCTTGCAAAAGCAAAATAAATCAAGAGATAAAACAGTGAGACATCTGTGATACAAGATTTGGTTCATGAATGTTTAAAGCATTTAATCTCTGTCTCTCCGTCTCCCAGTCCTGGTTGCTGGGACTTTATTATTTAACTTGTTTGTAAGGTGTAATGACTTATAGATCAAGAATTTTCTGGCTGTGTTCCACATTCCCCTTTGCATGACTTGGATGAATCTTTGTAACACTGTCCATCTGTCCCTCTTTTCTGCCTTCTGATTTATCATCTGAAAATCTTCCACGTGACACCAGTGAAGTCCCTCTTGTCACCAGTGGGGTCAGCTGGGCTACCTTGTTTTTTCCACCCCCTTGTTGCTTCATCAGAGCTAGGCTAGGTGTCTCTGAGTCACATCACTGCCCAGGCAGATGGACACCCCATACCCCCTAAGCAAGAGGTTGGAATGAGCTGAGCTTACCATCACCACCACAGTCCTGTCCCTCCATCCACTGTGCAACAGAACATTCCCTTTTCCATCTCTTCACCCAGAGTGATGACAAGTAGTGTAGCTTAGGTCAGTGTAGGAGACCTGGGGAGCCCTCACAACCCCAGCATGAAGCTGGGACTCTACCAACAGCCCTTGGCCCCATCAGTCTGCACAGAGGAGACAGGCAAAGGGTGAAAGAAGAGTCAGCAAACAGCCCAGCAGGTATTTTCAGATGGATGGAAGACCTGAAAATAGACCCTGCAGCCTCACTTTATTCAGTCCCTCTCTGTCTCCAAATCCTAGTTATCCCAGGGGTTGTGCAGGGACCTCCTCCCCAGTAGATCTCTGTTGTGCCTGTTGTTAGATCTTGGATACAGCTGCTTAATTCTCATTAAATAGCCAACTTTCTTTTAATCTTTTTCCAAAACAAGGAGCTTAAGACTGACAACAACATCTCCCAGGAACTTTCAGCTCTCCTTTGGGGAGATATTTATTTCTAGTGAAGGGAAAATTTCCCAATAACTCTCTTCTGCTACCAGGCACCAAGACGAGGCAGTGCTGTGCTGCTCTCTCATCATTTCCTGAGGGACTCACACACCCCAGGCTGTGCCTGCTCCTTTTATTTTCCCATCCTCATTCCAGCCTGTCTTCTTGAATTCATTCAAAGGTGTAAGCAAAAAACCCTCTTGGGACAGTCTGTCCCACACTGCACCCAGCACCATAAAACCTTGGC
Organism: Acanthisitta chloris; assembly: GCF_000695815.1. Taxonomy (NCBI): domain Eukaryota; kingdom Metazoa; phylum Chordata; class Aves; order Passeriformes; family Acanthisittidae; genus Acanthisitta; species Acanthisitta chloris. The sequence goes on along the minus strand of NW_008684525.1, from coordinate 41,305 downwards.
TGCTGTACTACTGGTTCTTATCAGCCATCACACCTTAAAGTGCAGAAGGTGTGGCTAATATTAGCCAGGAAACATCGTGGAGAAGACCTGGACTTTTTCAGCTAATCAGTATTAATAACTTCCTATGTCTGAAGACAGCCCATAGGAAATGCAGCCTGACTCATCTACCCTGTAATTAGATGAACTCCTCAAAAAAGTGCAGGTGGCTGCACTACAAAGGCACATTAGCCAAGGTGCAGAATATGCTCCTGACCAAAGGGCAGATAACAGCAGCAATAATTTCCTCCACTGATATAATGCAAAAAAGCAGTATTTCTGACAGATTTGGCATATGGCTGAGGTTGGAAAGTCAAGCAGTCGTTTTCTTTCTCTCTCTTATCTTACTCAAGGGAAATCTGTAGCATGCACAGAGCCCTGATTTATTTTTTACACTCTGCCAAATTACTGGAAAATAATTATGAAACAAAATTTCATGAAAACCATTCAGGCCTATTTGCTATATAGGTTATACCTAGACTGTGCTTCCTACCAAAGATATTTGTTTCCTGTGTTCTTTTCTCCTGCCAAGTTCAGCCATATATCACTTTTATGTATCTGAAGGCCATGGTGTAATGCAATATGAAGCTATGAATGGGATAAAGTTACATATTCTCCATTGATTTTCCATTGTATCCATTATCTTCCATGCTGGAATGCAGGTTAGGGCGAGCGCCGGAAGCCTCTGCACCTCCGCCTGGCTGCTGCCTTATGAAAACCATCCCTGGGGGGCAGATAAAATCAGCTGCAAGTTGCAGGGAGGAGACAGGAGTTCCCCAAAGTGTCCAGCTTAATGGGGCAAAAGGCTAGGAAAGGGAGAGGGAGAAGGTAGATGCAGGGAGGGGAACATGAGAGGGGCTGGGAGGAAACCAGAGGAGAGCTGGAAGTGAAGGCAGGGGAAGGAGAAGAGGAAGGGAGCAGGACAGATCTGCCTCAAGGCTCTTTCTTAGTGGGAAAATGCTTTTTGCATGCATAAAAAAAGGAGGAAGAGAAAGAGATTTGTGGTCCATAATGCTGCTGTGAGGCTGCTGCGAAGGCACCACCAGCATCACTACTGGGAGAGCAGCAGAGCAGAGCTGAGGGTGCTCAAGTGCCATTGCTCCCCAGTCCCAGGTCTTGTGGAAAGCAAACTGAGGGCTCACTGCCCTTCCTGCTCAACCCTATGGGTGTGGGTGGGTGTTTCCAGGCAGCACTGGAGCTTACCACCAAGGCTGAGCATTGGCATTGGGGTGAAGGAAGATGAGCAGGACAGGAGGATGCAGCTGGATGGGGAAAGCAGGATGTTCAGGAGGCTTGTCCCACATGGGCTCAATTGCACTGGGAGGAGATGTTAACACTAACTCTCTAACAAGCTTCTCAAATCACATTTTTTAAGGCCATGTGTTAACAGAAAACAACTGTTCGAATTTAGCAAGTTCCAGCAGCACTTTCACCCTTGTTCTGCCTGGGCCACAGGAGTATGAAACAGCACTGCCACTTCATTTTTCATTCCTCTCACAAAGGGGTAGAGCTGTTAACCATGAGAGTGGTTACCTTGGACCATCCCACGCAAGCAATCCCAGCAGGATTTCTCCATGTGTGACTAACTGCTCCCCCTGGGAGGCCAGTGCTTCCTGTTGGGAAGGTAAAGGACCCCCCAGTTTAGTGGCAGAGCTGTCTGTAATCTTAACTCTGCAGTCACCACTGCTGCTCCTGGAATGTATTTTTAAGATCAAAATCCTCCTGCAGGACAGGTGACCTGCTCATCTCTGCCTGCCCTTTCCTGCTCTGGCTACTCTTGTTGACAACTGTGACTAATTCATGATTGATGAAACTGAGCTGTGACCAATACAAAAAATCTTTATTAAAACCCTGCCAGGTTCATCAGCAGATGTTCCTTGGGAATGCTGCTGTAGAACAGTCAGCTCTGAGTAACTCCATGGGATAACACCTCTGGAACAAGCATCAAATCCCAGCTTACCTTGAAGCACATCAGCCATGGACAAACCACCTTGTGTCACCTATAACTCTGGGGACAGAGCTTAGGCACCTTTGTGCAACTTTTCCTTCAGTTATTTGGCCTGGTAGAGAAGAGGCTCAAGCCAACACAGGGCAAAGCCTTTCCAGCTGGTTCAGGAAAAATCTGGTGCCTTGATTTGGTGATTTCTTCAGGGGGATAGCCTGAGCTGGGCTCTGTCCCACCACCTCCCTCTCTGTATATGTACTTGTGCTGTGCTCAGCAGGACCTCTTTTCTCATTTAAACAGCCAATTAAAGCCTACTTTGGCACTTAGCACATGACATCAACTTGCAGTACTTAAGCTGTCTAGCACAGTGTGAATTTAATTTGATAAAGGGGCAACTAATAAAGATCTTGGAAGGCTGGTTAAAGTTCATTAAGCCTTTCCTTTCAAGGTACACTTCCCTCCAGTGCAAAAGCTTGCCTCTTAGTTCTTTTTTAAAGCTGTGCTACATCCTGCCACCAGAAAAAGGTGCCTGTGTCACATCTCAACAGGGTATATTTAAAGTCTCACTGTCAAAGTCATGGCAGGCCTTGGTTCTTTGCCCAGGAATGCACAGAAAGAAAAATAAAAGCCCTTTTCCCTGAGTGCAGGGCGAGGAGTGCAGTGTGTGTTGGTGCATTCAGGCTCCTGTGAGGGGAATGGGCTTCTGTCACACTGAGCTGCATTCATCCTCCTTCTCCTGAGCCATCCGTAATTCCAGATGGATTTCATAAACAGATGAGGAGGCTCCTCTGAGTTCACTACTTTAATGAAGCACTTATGGCTGACTCATGTAATAAGTATTTAATCATGCTGATGAAAATCATTTTCAAAACTTCCACCACACACAGTGCTGTTCCCTGCACAGCCACAGAGCTGATAATGCTACATCACAGCCAAGGAACCTCTGTTTTCCACAGCCTCTCCAGGTGCCTGTCTTGACTTTCATTAAGGACTTACAAATGTGCACAAACACTGTGCGTTGCCAACCCCTAACAAGGACCCGTTCATCCTTGAAAATACTCTTCAAATCACACACTGAAGTGCCACGAAAGGAATTTTTTTAAGCCCCACATTCCCTGTGCAGCTGTTTCAGAGGTCACTCGAGGGTTAACACTTTGGTGTTTATATCTTTTCATTCATTTTTGTTTGTCCTCTCAAATGCTCATGCCTTAAAAATTTGCAGAGCTTAAGTGGTCTCCATTTGTAAACAGAGAAATGCCAAAAAACCCTTGCAAATATTGAGTCATCTTGGGTGGAAATTGTTCCTCTTGTCAGCAGAAGTCATGGTCAATGCCATGAAGGACATTGGCCTTCATCATTTCCAGAGCATGGACCTAAATGAACACATGTAAGAGCATCATGTGGCAACTGGTAGTCCACACAATTTCAGTACATTTTAAACTAGCTCCAAAAAGTTACTACTCCTCCTCTCCTCCACAGAAAACTTAGAATTGATGGTCCCTTCAAGAGAAGGCTCCATGCAGAGGGTGGGAGTAAACCTCCCTGGGGACTTTAGACCTGCTTTTGTGTGCTCGTTACACAAATAGTCCTGTGAGGGCTGAAGACTTATTGTCAAGATTACAACCTATTTTGGGGGGAAAAGGTCCATGAATCACTACCTTGGAAGGTCAGGAAGGCCTAGAACAATCAAAGAGGTATGAGGGTGCAAGAGGCCACCTCGTGTGGGCTGCAGCACTGAGAAAGTTCAAGGTGCTCTGACAGGTACTGAGTTTTTTCCCATGAAAGGCTTAAAGAAGAAACAACTCCAGGGCTGGATTCATGTGTCACGTTTGTCCTTACCTTTACAACTGGCTCATCAGCATTCAGCATGTCCAGTCAGTTCTCCTGAGACCTCTGAGAAAAGGAAGATGATGAATCCCATACCGTCCTGCACAAGCTCTCAGCCACAGAGAGAGGTACCCCTGCTTCTATCAACACAAAAATTTGTGTCTCAGTCCAAAGTTTTCGAAGTAGATTTAACTTTAAGGGATGTGGGCAAGGCCACTTGGAGAGCTTTGATTTGCAAGACAATATTTTCCAGATTCTAGAGATGTTGAAAGCTGAAGGTGTGTTTGCAGTACGTTGTCACTTACAAGGTTGCTTACATCCTGACAGGGAAAAGGCTTATGTTCTGACATGAGACAAACCAAGACCTCCATTTTGTGTCATTAACAGTTAGTTTCCTTTTGTAAGCAATTTATTTTTAAAATCACTGAATCATAGCACAGTGTTCGTGGCTTTAGAAACTGGGTTTATTTTCATTTCTGCCACTTGATTTTACAATAGACTTTTTTTTCTTTCACTTCTAAACATGCAGATATGTTGAAAAGATACCAGCATAGGCTGAACAGAAGGTTGACTGTGATCCTGTCTCTTCCACTTATAAAGAGTGTGCCGAGGAACTATCTCATGTTTCTGATTGACTAAGATGCCCTTCACGCATAGTAGTTGCTGCTATAGACAGCTGTGCTTTGGTAGTTAATGTTTAAGTCTTCAAGACTGGAAATCTGCTGGTTAGCTTTGACTCACATTGCTCTAGCACTGAGAGTTACACAGCTCCAAGTAACTGGAGTGTTGTGGTCTATAGGGGTTTGATAACAAAGTCCAGAACTCACTTTACACAAGTGCTTCATCCTCCCGTTCATGAGCTTATGAATTTTGGAGCAGCAGGATCAGACTCTGCAAGTGCAGGAATTCTGCATCCCTTCTAGTATCTCACTTCAGAACACCTAATGAAGCTGTCATTGTAGCTTTTCAGAAGATCTCCTTAAACAGAAAAACACTGGAATAGTAGAGAGGTCTCAATTTCCTTGGTTATGACTTCAAACTCCAGAGCTAAAGGACACCAAAGAGAGAGTTTCATGCCTATAAATCTTGCAGTGTGAACTGATTCATGACTCAGACAAAGTGCCCAAGCCCCTAAGAGTCAGGAGAACAACTCTTTAAAATACAGTTTGCTACTATTGCTGGAAACTTTAACACACAGGCTTCACACTCAGGAGGTTTAAACTGCAAATGGCAGGAGAGGATTTATGTGTTCCTCTGAAGAAAATATGTCAGGGTAGGAAAACTTGACCCGACGGTTTTGAGACATGCCTGCCATAAATAACCAATTGATTGGCTGGTCTGTGAAGCCATTAGCAGGCGTGAGGTGCCTGCTGAGATTCAGACACCGCATCAAATGCTGCAGGTGCCAGCAAAATGGACACAGCTATTGGCTATGCAGTTGTCTTCCAGCAGAACCACTCAGGAGGGCTCGTGAAAAATGGAGCAGCTTTTATCTTGCTCTTTTGACACCAGAGCTCTGGGAGGTGATTGTGCATGGGATCCAGTCTGTTGTGGGCAAAGGGGATAGAAACAAGAGATAAAATGACCACCTTGTGCTTGAGCAGTAAATCATCTGGAGGAGCAAAAATGTTTCAAATGAAGTTGGAGATCCTGCCTTGACAGGTTGCAGAGTCTTCGCTGCTATAAATCACCACAGCTGCCAAGTGGCACTGGTAGGTTTGAGCTAGCAGGGCTTTCCACCCCCTGAATAGTGGCAGCAGCAGTTACTGGAGAAGGGAATTTGATGACTCAGATCACAGGCCAGAGGGCCAGAGGTTGTTTTACTCTCTGAGAAAGGGTCATTTTTATCTTTTCCTTCTGAAAGAATGCAAGTGATGGTCCCATCTTCACTCCCACTGCTACAGCCACACTTTCTGGACTTGGTTTGATCTTTTTATGCTATGCCACCCTGATGGCAAGGGAAAAGGCAAGAGCAGTGGAATTCCCCTGGAGCAATGCCTGCCAAGTCTTTCATTCTGGAAAAGAGCAGGCAGTAGGAAGCAGAGAAGACATGATGCTGGTCTATTCCAGACACTCATTTATACCAATCTGAGATATTTACATGTTGCAAATGAGTAGGAATCTGAGTGTAAATGGCTACATCAACAGCAAGGCAATAATAAACCAGAGCCAGCTCCTCAGGAAGGCTGCAGCTTTGGGCACTATCCATGAACAAGTGAAGACAGGACCTTGTTCCTGTATCAAACATGAGATGAGAAGTAATGACGGGGAGGGAAAGGCCATGAAGGAAGAACATGGGTATGTGAAATTCCATTCAATCTGATCCTGCTCAGAATCTCAAGTCCTTTCCAAGCTGTTCCAGCTCAAGGAGATCATGGGCCAGCTCTCAAGGAGCAGCTCCTGTGTTAGCCAGCTCACCTCTTGTACTGGGTTTTAGAGGAGTGAGAACATCCTCAGTCCTGGCACTGCCAACATTCAAACCTGTTGGCTCTTCCAGAACTAGAAGGTTCCTCCACTATGTTAGAAAAGAAAGTAGAGGGGCAGGCACTGGTCTCTTCTCTCCGGTTATGTGTGATAGGACCTGAGGGAATGGCATAGAGCTGTGTCAGAGGAGGTTTAAGTTGGATATTAGGAAAAGGTTTTTCCCTCAGAGGGTGTATGGGCACTGGACAGGCTTCTCAGGGAAGTGGTCACAGCCTCAAGCCTGACAGAGCTCAAGGAGTGTTTGAACAACTCCCTCAGCCACATGGTGGGACTGTTGGGGTTGTCCAGTGCAGGGCCAGGAGGTGGACTCGATGATCTTTGTAGGTCCTTTCCAACTCAGGATATTCTATGATTCTATGATAGTTCCTTTTGCTTCCTTTAACTTTGCTGTCAGGCAAATGCTTTAGGCACCACCTAATCCTGGTTTTATGGATAAAGAGGCTAATGGCTCCATGTTCACTTCATAACTACTGATGGCTCAGTCCACATCCCCTCTTTGCTCACTTCTTTCCAAGTGTCTTACTGTCTTTCAACTGCCCATTTTTTGGAAACCTAACACAAATATGCTTTTGGAAGCTTCATTTTAACACACACAGCACAAATGTTTATAAATACATACCTGCACATAGACAGGGCACTTGTCAAAACACATTCAAAGGATACCTAGGTTCTTTCATGTATTACATACTCAGAGTGAAAATAACCAGCTATATTTAACCCAGATCCAAGCCCAGACTAAATTATTTCAAAGGTCAATTAAAGAACAGAAAATCTCACGAGCTAAGAGATAAAAAGCTCCTGTTCATCTGCAGTTCCAAGAGCCTTCACCGAACTAAAGCACAGAATGAGAAATCATAATTAAGTACCACTTCATATAAAAATCATTGACAACTCCTAGTTTCTCTACCTGCCAAAACCTGAATTCAGATGACTGCATTTGGCCTACAGCAGTTGATGGAAACTCCATCACTCACCACGCTGATGTAGTTGTTTGGAAACCAACGGCTCTTGGCAGAGAGAGCACATTTCAGCTTCTGTTGAATGACTGCACATATGAGGAGCAGGAGATGAGATAGACCAATTGCTGGTGCTCAGATTCGGATTATGTTTTGGCTGGTGCTTAAAGTTCAGGTCTGAGGCCAAGTGGAGGCTAGAATTTAGCCTGCAATGTAATCCCCAAATCACATGGACTCTTCTCCTCAGGTATTGGACTCAGCAGCAGAGACCTGGGGGTATTTTCTCCTTTGCAATTGAGTCTGTTGGTTTGGCAGGCCCTGCTGTGCTTGCTGCATTCCTGTTCTTTGGCCCTGTGTGAGTCAGTTCTGGAAAACTCTTATTTGACCACAACTGGAAAAGAAAGAGAGAAAAAAGAACCCAAGCCAAAACCCACAGATCAAATTTGTAGGATGAGTTTGAACCACAGAGTTCAGTTTTTTACCCTGACAGGCTGCATGATCTCAGCACAGACATCCCCACAGACAGCCTAAGGAAGCACTTGGGGAGCTGAGCCCCCACTTCCATCACCCAGCCTGGGCCAGCAGCGATGGCAGTCTGACCAAGAGAGCAATGAACACAGTGAGCCAAAACCTTGAAGAAGCTCTGGGATTTGTTCTCTCTGACTGCCTGGAAACACTGTCTCCAGAACTAAACTCAACACCTTCCTTCAACCTCAGAGCACCTCCTTGGGTAAACATAATCACCTTCCAGGTTTGGGCCTTACACAGAAGAAGATCACTCCACATAGGAATGATATTTAGCACAGGTCACGGTTTAAAATGCCATCAAAAATATCTGTAAGGGTGTTCATGTTTCAGCTTTGCCATCAGCCTCAAGGTGAGGATACCTCAGCGAGGATTTGTGATGCACACCAGAACATTTGTGCAATAAGCAGGGACGACAGCCCAGCTCCATTTCTTGTGTTGTCTGCAACTTCCCAACGTGTCTGACACATTGGGAACCCATGAGCAACGCGGTGATGGAAAACTTGAAAAGCAAATGGAAGTGAAGAAAAGCCATTGGTGTAATTTTACAGCGTGTGAAAGACTTAAAGCAAGGAACACAACCAGATGCCACAAGGAAACTACTTTCAATTAGTTCTGCTTTGTGTTATACCTACTGATGAAAAATAAAAACAAATTCATTCTGTCAACAGCTCTATCTATAGCATAATCCTTAAATGAACTCATCCGTCAAACTGGTCTCCTCTGGCAAAACATATTACAATCCCTGTTTCTCAGCTGTGGGAATCAATCATCTGTTTCCCAAACCCATTGGTCAACTTCTTAAGAACCCAATATATTTTTATTGCACTGAACAAGCCAGTCACAGGGCACCAACCTCACCACACCACCTATGTACAAAGTCCTCCTCCGTTAACAAATTTGGTGATTCCAGGGGAGCTATTCCCCTGTCAAGGTTACATGGTAAAAGTGCCTGACCTGGAATAAAAGCAAACCTCAGTCTTCTTGCCCCAACAGCATATGTAGGATGTGCTGCTCCTCATGGCTGGACAAAGTGAGAGCATTGAAGAACAAACCAGATTTTTTCTGGGTGGACAGTTCAGAAAGTGATGTTTGAACCAGGAGATACAGAGGTCTAGACATGTATTTTTAAGCCAAAGCTAAAGGTTCCATTGAAGCTGCAGCAGAACCACCCACCAAAGTGCTGGCAGCATTTAGTAGCATTTGCAGTACTTCTCAGAGGTGAAAGTTCCCCATCCTCCATGCAGGAGGACCTTGAGGAGGGGAGGTCTCTTCCCAGTGCTCTGAAGGCTGCTACAACACAAGAGCAAACCTTCCTTCCAGCAAAGGGACCCTGTGAGATGGAGACCTACTCTTAGTCCTGTGTTATCAGTGGGAATATACAAGCACAGCCATACTCCATTGTTATGTACAAAGGGATGTATGTATAGGGTTTTCCAAGGGTTTCAGTGCCCAACATCTCATGCCAGGCCAAGAGGCAGAATTGGCCAAGCTGAGATGATACAGGAGAGCAACTTTATACATGGACAAATAGTGATAGCACAAGAGGGAATGGTTTTGAAAGAAAAGATGTGAGATTTAGAATAGATATTGGGAAGAAATTCTTCCCTGTGAGGGTGGTGAGACACTGTCACAGGTTGTTAAAGGATTTTCTTATTTTAAAAGATGAAATTCTGACTGCTGGCACAACCTGAGAGCCTACAGTCTCTGTATGATGATCAGGTGTTGCTAATTCTGTTAATTCCCACTGAAATGGTGAAAAATGTCAATGTGGCACAGTTCTGCTGCTTCCCCTGGGACTCCAGAGTCAGATTTTGGCACAGACATGGGATCATGAAGAAACCCAACTAAAAACCACATCAATATCAAGCAAATACTTGAATTCTGAAGGAGACAATCTGTTCTGTTTAAGGAAAGGTGAAAAATACTCTAAATGTTTTCAGAATGAAAAAATAACTATTGAGACAAGGCAGACATAAGAACTAACATCAAATCCAGTCCCTGTTGGTCACTTCCCAAAATCTCCAGGGGAAGAGAGCAGATGTCCAGGGGCAGTCAAGGGTCTGCTGCTCTGGGCTTTTCCCACTACGATGATGCTGGGGTTCAGGGCAATGTTTTCCTACCTTAAAACAACCTTTGTTTTTCTGAAGTTTTCTGGCATAAACAAAGCAGCACAGTCCAAGGGAAACCATGCAATCCTCAAGAATATCTTAGATAAAGAAGAGGGCAGCTGCTAGCAGGTCACTGTGGTGCCAGCCAGGAGCAGAGCTCCATGGGTGCTTGGTGAGCCCAGTCAGAGCCAAGGGATGGCTTTGGTGTGGGCTGGGGTCATAGCATCATAGTATGCTAAGGGGCTGGAATAGACATTAATGATCATCCAGTCCCAACCCCCTGCCCTGGGCAGGGACACTTCCCACCAGAGCAGGTTGCTCAAGGCTTTATCCAACCTGGCTTTGAACACTGCCAGGGTTGGGGCATCCACAACCCCCCTGGGCAACCTGTGCCAGTGTCTTACCACACTCACATTAAATAAACCCGCTGGGGCATAGCTGGGCACGAGCTCTCCCTCCAGCCCCAGGTATTTTCTCTTACTCTGCTGTAAACCCATCAGTGGAGGGGCTGGGTCTCCCAGTCTCCCAAGAGACTGCACTGCAAGCCCCTTGCCCTCACTGCTGGGACATTTGTCCTCCTGATCCCTGCATCAGGCTGTCCTTGGGGAGCTTTCCTGAACACTTGTGCCCTTCACATCCCCAGGATGGCGATCGCCCCCAGGCCCAGCACTGAGACAAACTATAAATATTCTTCCCAACCTTCCCTCATCACTCAAACCCTTGGCACCCCTGCAGTGGCTGCAGCCTCTGTGGAGAGCCCACAGCCCTGGACTGGCGTGGGGGCACCACCTGCTTCCCTCTCCCAGCGGGATGCCCAGGGATGCTCAAAGCCCCAGGGGTGACGGGGCATCCCACAGGCTCTCCCAGAGGCACCAGCAGATTAGCAGCTCTATTTTTCAAGTTGATCCCCTCCCACCCCCTCCAACTTCATTCAACTTAGAAGAATTTAAGAGAACTTGGCAGGACAGGCAGGATCTATATATAAACCCTGGTGGCCATTTCGTCAAACAAACCCCGATGAGCAAATGGCCTCTGTACCTGGAATGTGGGTTCATGGAAGTGACAAGTCAGCAAAGCAGCTGCTTCTTTCCTCCCTTGCACAATGGGGATAGCAGAGATGCCATCAGCACGAGTTTTTTCCTACCCTGCTGTGCACTAAAAAAAATTATTCTAGGAACATTATGGAGCAGGGGAGTAAAAATAGATATGCAGGTTCAGCAAAAGGCTCTCTTCACTACTTGTGTTTTCACCTTTTTTTTTTCAGAGAATAGAAGGAAAAACAGTTGTGCCACCCTCTTAAACTCAGCTTGCTCAGCAGCTCCTGACAATGACACTTGCTGCTTTCCAGGCTTCTTCCAGCAACCTGAGATTTTCTGTGGTGTTGATGAACCCAGAAAAGATAAATCTTTAACTAGATCAGCCTGGGTGGGAAGGGTCAAAAAACTTGCTGCAATGGCCCCAGTTGAAGCTCAGTGTTGCTTATCACTACTGTCAGCAGCAAACCACATGGTAAAGAATGTTGGACTTAAGGTTTGCTTTGCTCCAAGATGTCCTGCCTGGAGAGCCATCCCTGAGCCCCACATTGTCCCTGCACAGAGGTCAGGTGGGAGACAGCTCCCACAGCTGCTTGCCAAAGTTTTTTTTAGCTTAGTGAAGCTCAGTGGACACCAAACCAGCTGGAGTTGCTGGATGCATCAAAAAGCCCTGTGGCTATTCTGCCCACGCAATGTGCCCATCTTAGAGAGCTGTGATGGCCAACTTTGTCTGGTCCCCAGAGACGTGACAGTGGTTAAATAATCCCCACATTGTTGCTGGTGGAGTTATTTTGGTGACGCAGCCTGGGAGGTGCCATGGTGGCACTGGGAACATCTCCCACATGCTGAGCCACCCTCTGTGGCTTTTCCAGACCCTTGGGGACAGGCAACTGTGTTTATGGCCAGTGCAGAAGGGGCTGAGTGACAGGCTTTGACCTCAGGCTCTCCTCTGGTTTCCTTGAAAGAGAAGGATGAGGCTCCAGGATGGGTCACCACAATGGGACCATTGTGGAGGGTGAGGGCAAACCAGGCAACCATCACAGGCAGGCACAAGCAGCTGAGACACAGAGGGTGACAGCAGCAGGGCTGGTGTCCCAACCCCACAGATCCCTGCACAGCAGGGATGTTGCTTTGTGCTTTTGCATGGACACTGTGCTCTGGGTCAGCAAAACAACACAATTTCAAGAGACAACCCAACAAATCCTTCTTCACCTTGCTCCCTCCTCCCCTCCACTTTTGGTCACCTTCCCCAGAAGGGCCAGAGAATCTCTGTGCCTTGGTGATCTGTAGGCTTGGCCTCTCTGCAGCTGGAGCAACCTACAGCAGTTCTATGGCTGCTCTACAACCAGTCTGGTAGTGTCAGAGCCCATCCTGGGCAGAATGAGCACCTCTTTATGGACTGAATCCTGAAGATTCCAATGTCATAGAAAGCCTCTGGCATCTGGGCTCCTAAACACTTTCTGAGTTGCAGAACACCACCAGTAAAGGGGACTGACAGTGCCCATGTCACCTGCTTGTGCCCTTTATCACCACTCAAAGTCCCTGGGCTGGTACAGGACAATACAGAGCTTAAAAGCTCTCTGAATTTAAAAAACTCACCAAATTACCAACAAAACCTCATGTTTTTTCAGGCAACATCCATCGGACTCTACTTTTTTCAGCCTTTTCAGTCGAGTGTTTTCCCTCTGTGGCACAGAAAGGGACTTCAATCCTCAGCTTCCCAAGAGATCATTTAACAGCAAGGTGGAGGGACTGGAGGGACGACAAGGAATTTTAATAGGAGGTAAATTAAGCACTTTATAAGTCACTTCCAAGTTGATTTATATGGCCAAGGCTGCTCCGCTACCCTTTCACAGTGGAAAGGTCCCTTAAGCAAACACCTTCAAAAGACCAATCCAACTCTCCTTGAAACCAGGAGAGGCAAATCATGCAAGTCAAAGCTGGGGCTAGAACGTGCTCAAAAACCTCAAACCCCTCAAAATCACCATTCCATAGGTGGCTTGCACAGTCCCCCGAATCCTAACAGATAACGCTGAGCTATCAAAACATGAATGTACATGGAGTTTCTTTATTCTTAGCATTGCATTTTCAAAAGACTGTTTCTCAGCATTAATGTTCATTTCAAAGCAAGGAATTTCACTCAGCCTCTCCCGGGACCCCTAAAGCCCTTGTGTTTGTATTCCACCCCTGCAGTGGGAACAAGGGGTGGCAGGGAAGTGCTCAAGCCAAATGTTTCCCCTTTGCACACACTGGAGAATGTGCAGCGACACCTTCACTCAAAGGGAACTGCCTTGTTTAGATAAGTCATGGCAAACACGAGGTACTGGCCCCAGTGGACCAGCTTTAGGGGCTGGAAGAAGGTCAAATATCAACTTTTAGAATTTGTGGGGGCTGAAAATATATCTGTCCATTTTTTCCATGTAGTTCCAGCCTGAGGCTTTGCATCTCCTGGGGAAACGTCATTCCTTGGCTTCCAACCCACCAAATGGAGCTGTCAGATTAAGGAATGGTAAGACAGACATCTTTGGCTAATATTTGGCAGCCAGGCCAAGACAATGTCTCTCCACCATCATTCGAGTAATCTCCTCTTGGAAAAGGACCAGATGAATGTTCCTATTGGTCAGATGATTCCAGAAGAAACGACTTGTAAACAGCAACGGAAACTGTGCCAGCAAATACCAAAAGGAAAACTGTACCAGTTTAACAACAATTTTGGATCATGCTCCAGCAGTGACACTGATGGGCATTGAAAATGACTGTATCCATGCAGGTCCCTGTCCCACTGAGGCTGCCAGGGAGCGTCGCAGGCATGGGGCACACCTTGTGGGATGCTGTCCCTCAAGACATGGGCATTTCTCCCTAATCCCATCTGGTGATCACTTGTGCAGAAAGCCTGGTTGCCCTTGATAGTATCATTGCTTGTATAACAGCTGAGGCTGTTCTTGCTCATCCTTGAGCCCTTTCTGATCCTTGGGAAGGGACATGCTGTGGTAACAGACAGCAAGCCTAAAGTGTCATGGGAATGGCTCTGTTTGCACTTCAGTGTTCTCTGTGCCCACCAAACCCAAAGCAGCCCACTTTCATGTGACAGGGATAATAAATAACTACCAACTGATGTAAAGAAGGGTTTTTTTAGCTCTTCACTCCACCTTTCCTTCCCACTAGTGCCTGGCAAGTCACTGTCTGAAAGCAAGACCTCACCATGCTGCACTACTCCTGAGATGAGCACACATCCAGGAGGAGTAAAAGGACCACTATTCCTAAAATGCAGCAATCTGGGGGCATGAATTCCATATATAGGCATTGAAATAAATGTGTGTGGTGACCCTGTAGTCAAACATGTCAACAACATGAAAAGGACAGTGAAGGCCATGACCCTGGAGTCTGGGCAGAGGAATGGACTATGGAAATGTTGAGTCTCAGATGCTTTCTAGACCTCAGCTCTCCTTGTTTGAGCAAAACCACCTCCAGACAGACCTTCCATCTGCAGCCCTCACCCACCACATATTTTCTCCTATAGCCCCCTGCACTTCTGAACTCCAGGCCCTGAAATATTTGGTCAACACCCAGTCCATGAGCAACAGTGGAAATTCCCACATACCCCTACCCAAAGCTCAGGGCTGAGGAGCCTTCTACGACCACACAATGACTGGCGATTGAAACGGACTGAGAGGAGGAGAAGGTTGGTGTTATTCCAGAAGTTTGCCCCAGTGCCATACACACATGGCTCAGCAGGGAGCCCCTTGGCACAGCTTCTGCCCAAGCTGTCTCTGCACCCACATCTGGTGCCCACCAACATGCAGCTAATTCTGCCTCACTGCTCAGGCTCTTCAAAGCTTCAGCCTGAAGGATCAAACACTAATTTTTATATTTGGAGAAAGAGAAGTGGATTGCAGACGTGTGAAGTGAGAAGTGACTACAAGCCATGCATTCACTCATCTCTCCCTTTAACAAGGATGGAAGTCGTTCATCACAATCCCGAAGCAATGCTCTACTGTCCCACGAGCCATCCCAGTGCCAGACCTGTAGGAAGCTATAAAACACACAGGCTCCCTAAACCCTTCCTACAGGAGATTCACAGCCATGAGCTGCACAAACCCAGCTGGGGAAAAGCTATGCTAAAACTCCTCTTCCGGCCCAAGGCACAGTGAAACAGCAGAGCGTGACCGGAGGAGGTAAGTCCTGAGATTTTCATGGCCCTCGACTCCAGCCCAATGGGTTCTGTGCTGTCATAACCACATCCCAAATCTCTTCTCCACCCCTGTGTGTAAATCCCACTATCAAGTGGAGCTACCTGGGAGGGCAGAGAGAACAGGCTCCTAGGAACGCCGAGCCGGTCCGGTCTGTGGAGCGGTGAGACAGGCTCCTGGAAGGCAACAGACTGGAACAACCGCCCTGAGCTTCCAGGGCTCGTTAACTCTCCTTGGCCAGAGCCCTGATTTGCTACATGATGCATGGAGCAAGAATTTCCACCCCCAGTCTCCAGAAGAGCAGTTCTGCATCCCAGGCTGCTCAGCCACCACACCAGCCTCCCTGTCCATCGCAGATACCCAGTGCCTTCGATCGCATCGTGCCTGAGACCTGAAATGGAAATAAGATGCTGAAGGCATTAATGGCAATGTGAAGGCTCAACAAAGCAAACCTTCCCAAAATGAACCGTCTTGACCTTCGCTGGGCTGACAATAAAAGTGTGACATCATGTGTAAACGAGCTTTAAATGCAAACCAGGTGCAGAGAGCTGCCTGGCGTCGCGCGGCTGCGGCGCAAACCACTGACGTGCGAGCAGTGATGTTGGAGCAGGAGAAAGGCTGAGCACAGACACGACCCACCCAGCAACAAAACAGGTACAAGCTGCTGGTATGCTGCACTGTACTGGAAAATACCAGAGTTTGTGCTCTTTGGTGCCAGTTCCAGTTGGGGCAAACAGCACTAAGTAAACACAGTGTTGCTAATATTCATTTCCACGTGTGTGAGTATTCTTACAGCTCTGGAATTGAGCCAGCAGCACAATGAGGGTTTTTTTTCCATGTTTCCTTGTATTCAGGACTCCCTTAGACCTTGCAAAGTGCTTGGAGCTGTACTCAGAACACACAGCACTGTGATTTACAGCCTAAAAGCACATCCATGCTCCAGAGCCCTTCCTGGCCAGCCACCATTCCTCCTGCTGCTATCCTCTAATGAACTGCTCTGCCCTCCCTGGCCAAACCCCACCTTGCTGAACAAGAAAGCCCTTCCCAAAAGGGTCTCCATGAGCAGTTTTTCACCCCACTCTGCACTGCTAGGGCACTTGGTCACCCTCTCTTTGCAGCCTGGAGGCAGTGCCAGCACAGGACTGAACAGCCACGGCCTCCCGGGTCACTTCTGCTGCCTCGTGTTCATAGGGAGAGCAGAACAGCACAAACTAGGTAGTCTGGCTGTCCATGAACCAATACCTGGGAGGACAATAACTGCAGCTCTTGCTGGACAAGTTGTTTTTTGCATCCTTGGTGTTTTGGAGAGCACAGTTCGGAGTAAAACCCATCACTGGGAGCAGACAGGCCTGGGAGGAGCAGTTCAGAACAGCTTTCCAGACAACATTTACAGCCATTTCAAGCTGGGTGCTGGAAGACATCAGCTGCACGACAGAGTGGGGATCACACACAACTGTGTGGACAAAGGAGAACACGTGAAAGTGCACAAATATGTGTTACCACCACCAAACCAGGGATGATTTTTAGGAACAATGCCCATCCCTGGCTAAAGTGACGCACCAGGCTGAGCTGGGGCAGCAGCAGCACCACTCAGATCACAATGCTTGGGTGTTTCACTACGTGGGCACATCACACACAAAGCAAAGACACCAACCACAGGAGGTACACAAGTACTTGTCTTTATTTGTTAGGGTTTTTTGGAACATGCCCTGGCTGTTCCACAGTGAACCTGAGGCAAGGAGAACTCAAAACAGAACATCTGTTGTACAACACACAGGTTTGACACGAGCTGAGCCATTTTTATATCCAGATCATTACTAATTTCTTTTGTGAACTCCATTTCCACATGAAGCATGGCTGGATGATCACTGCTGAAACACACAAACACCAAGGACACCACCACAAACTGCAGAAATTAGGCAGCACTCGTGGAATACTGAAAATCCTCTCCCACTGGCAGTAACAGTAAACGTGTCCAAAGGTTTCTCTGTGTGCAGAGCAACTACAATGAATGTTTCAATATGAAAGTCAATTATAAGTCAACATTCTCAGGTAAAGTGTTAAATTAGAGCTAACTGGGAAAGGTGTTCCATGAAAAAAATCAATATATAAAGATACAAACTGCTTAGAAACATGGGAAAAGATGAGCATTGGCCATCAAAGCCAGGTTTTGAGCACTGCTGTTTGTCAGCCTCCTTCCTGCCATGCTGTTTACAAAAGACACTCTCCACACCCAACCCAGCACAGCCCAGCTGAAATCTGAGCAGCCTTCAAATGCACAAGGAATGGAAACAGAGGAAAGAGAGAAAACAAATCAAAGGCAACCAATTAATTTTCATCTCTTACATTGTTCTTCCTGCTCAGCTGGGGAAAGGGAAGCTTTCCAAGGGAGCTCAGAACTGCTGTGAGGCCCTTCATCCATTCCTGTCAAGCCTTCAGAAAAGAAGGCTGGAAAACGCAGGTAATAAAGCAGAATCACTGAAAATTATAAATCTGGAAATTTGGAAGGAAAAGGACCTGTACACAAGAATAATGAATAAATTTATCAGCAGTTGAGTGAGCTGAGAGTTCCAGACTGGAGTCCTGTTTTGCTCAAAGAACTTCATGCTTCTTTGCTCAAAGAACTTCTTTGCTCAAAGAACTACAGTTATAGTGAAACCCTTACAGAGACACACTGCACAGAACAGCCTTGGGAGAAGCAAAGGATAAAAATAGTGTCCTTACTCTGCTTTTTTATTATGGACAACACTCATAACTTCTACATTTGGCAACAGAAGTTCTTTCTCTTTCTGCCCCTCTCCCTCTCTCCACATTTTAAGCTATGCATTAAAGGAGCTCAGAGGCAGCAGCATTTCTCACTCTTTCTCAGATGAAAGGTAACAGACATTCTGTAACCCCCTGTGATATCCTTCCTGCACCACAGCCAAAATGTAATAAAAGAGCTCAGCAGAGGTGTGAATTGCTCCCATTCATCCTCACCAAGTATTAACTTCATACACTGGCATTCATCATTCCAAAGTCTACCTGTCAGGACAGTTAGTTAATAGCCAGGCTAGTTAGGGTAATACCTAGGGATTAAAACCAATACTGTAGTGATTTCTGTAGCATTAGAGGAATCCACTGTAAAATTAACACTGTATTTCAGGTATTTTCTCAGTCACATTTTTAAGATGATGCACATGAGCCCAACTGCCTGAGGGCAACAGAGCATTATATGGAAACACTCAGCATTTTCAGCTCTTCCTCAGAGGAGCAAAGAGCAAAAGCTTAGCAAAGCTTTGCCAACATTCTGTCCCCTCACAGATAATCTAAGTCTTCAGTGTTAAATCTTGCTGCTTAGAGTTTAAAATAGCGAGCTACAAGAGCAGATTATAAATGAGAAACAATTTCCATGAAATTTCTAATAAATACACCCCCTAAGATCTAGTGTCTGACAAAAAAATCCCTGAGTTCACTGCCATGAATCTAAGTTCTCCTGTCTTCCTAGTAAGTTTTGGTTCAGTCATACAGAGTATCACTTCCTGATGTACAGCTGTCACTGCTTGCTCAAGGTACACTTTTATAAGGTATATATTTAGCTTTTTACAGGACTGCCAGAGATTCCCTGAGTGTTGAATCCCTGGAGTGTAATGAAGCCTGGGAGTCACAGCTGCCAGAGGGCAGCCACAGGCAGGGAGGCAGCTACACCTGGTTATCAGGAGTTAAACTGGGAAAACTGCAAGATAAAGGCAAGTCCACTTTTCTGGCAGATAACATGTCACATCTCACAGTCACACGGGTTTTCTGCTGGTTAAACACACTGACAGGAGCCACTGACAGTGCCACAGAAGGAGCTGGAAACCCTTGGTCAAGAGTAAATGGCTGTTTCTGGTACTGCCAAACTATTAGATGGCTCACCTGGAGTCACAAAACCTCTGCTAGAAACTTCATTATAAAAACAACTGCAGCCTTTTCCAGGGATTCCTTTCTTTAGGACCTCACCAAAACTTCTGAGTTAGTTCCCAGGCCTCACCACACATGTCTATTTCTATATTAAACTCATAAGCAGAAGGATATTTCCAAGTGAAAAGGATTCCTGAGGCAGTACCAAGCTGTACCACCCAGATGCCTTCAGGTCATCTATCAAAAATGAAAAGTATCTCATAGATCCTGAGAGAGCAGAGTGATCTGTGGGCATGAGATATCCTACTTTGTCAGCTCAGGAACAGGAAAAGTGATTCCAACTCTGTTGCTCCTCCCTATTAGACAGGTGAGGACCAAACACATTCAGTCAGGCTTTGCTTCCTTAAGGCATGATGTTTCTGAAGAGATTAGGTCACTTGAAAGACATCAGATCCCACCTGACAGAAACAAACCTTCAAAACCTTCCCACGGTATCAGCCACTTCCATTCTGCTAACATGAGAGCTTCTTTGTGGGCAACTCAGTACCACATTCATCAAAGCCCAGTTGGTGTTGAAAATTGCATTCACATTTCATATAGGGGAAAAAATCAGGAATTATAAAAGACTACACAAAAGTTTATAGAGATCTGAGGTAAAATTAGGGTTCCGTAAATGTAAAATTTCCCTTTGTCTTTGACAGAGACAGATTTTCACCTCTCAAGCCCAAACCTTCTCTGACACACAACAGAACATAAAATATAGAAACACTCTAGTTCAAACCTGAGTAAAAATGGGAATAAGAGAGAAAAAGTAAAAGCCTTCCACTGGGAGGAATACTGAGGTACATTGAGTAGTAGTCAAAAGTAGATATTAACTGGAAAATGCCTATTATTAACTGCAAAATGGAAATAACTTCCTAATGCTACTAAAAGCTATTATGGTCCATGGGCAAAGTCTGCTAATTTAAAGGTGACATCAGTTTGATTCAAGTGTGCTGGCATACAAAAACTGTATTTCAAAAACAACTAACAAATACTGTGACATGCCCATTAAACTGGGCTAAGGCAGTTGGTTTTCGGATCCATCTTAGGATAAATTAGGGTAAACACTTGGAATCAGAAAGTTCTTAATATGAACTGGAGGAAATTTTGGAAATTATTCAAGCAGTGGAAGACTTTCAAGGTTTAAGATAATGTGCTTTACCCTAACTGCACTTATCACTACATGCACATCATGACTGATGTAGTATCTATTCACCTCATTGTCTTCAAAGGAGAAGTTGAATCAAGTTTCTATTTTTGTTCACTATGTGCCCTAAACCATTTTGGCATTGCAGAAATTCTCAAGAGACTCTTTGACCCGTCATTATTACATCATTAAAAACTCCTTTTTTAGAAAGGCAAAAACGAGTCCAGTAACTGAAGAAAGTGATTCAAGATTCAAGAAGAGCCATCACTGATGTAGTTGAGAAGAACATTTTTTTTCCCACAGGCAGCTCTGGGCAGTGTTTCTTTAGGATGTCCAACATTCACTGCAGCAGTTTTGACATGTCTCTGGTTCTCACTGTCCTCCTGAAGCTCAGTTCAGACAGTGTCCATAGGCTGTTACTGATCAATCCAATCAAAAATTATTAAAACTAAGCTGAGAAGGCCAACACAAATGCCAAAAATAACCAAGGCACATGCCTGTGAAGAAAGAAAAGCAAAGATTAATGTTTTCCTGAAGGAAGCATTTTACCTGTCCAATATGATTAATGATGACGAAAACCTGTAAGAACAGGTACAAATGATGCCTTTTAAAATCATCTTTAATGCTTCAAATTACTGTCTTCAAACACGAGGTCTCTGCTTAGGGGGACACTAAACTAAGCCTGGGATAGTTTCACTGGGAACTCTTAGAGCAGTCTGGTTTTCCTGCTCACACTAACAACTAATGAATTTGCCCTTACAACTGTGAATGAATTAACAAACAGAACTTGCATTTTACTCAAAATGCAATTAAAATTACAATGGATTCTTTACATTTTTGAATAGCCAGATGATGATAAAACTCCAGTTCAAGAGGCAGCAGCTTGCTGGTTTGTAACAAGGCCCCAAATCTGCTGGAACTAGTCGTGACTTTAAATGGTCAGAAGGAATCATTATGAGATTTTCTTTCAGATTCCCTGTTTGCCAATCGCAGAGCAGCCCTATGAATCATAAGAATGGCAGAAGGACTATGTATAAACAGTTTCTCAGCATTTTGGCCACTGCCATGAAGTTATCTGCTGAGCAGTGGTTAAAGAGAGACAGTTCCAGTGCAAAAAGCACAAATTCCAACCAGAACTTAACCTAATACACCAAAAGAGAAACCACAAAACAAAAAAGGAAGAGAAAAAAAAAAGATGTTTTTGAGACAGCTTGCATAGAAATCAAGTATAAAAACTACTTCACTTAAATGCAGTTTGGATTTGTCAGAGCACCTCAGAGAACATCAGAGTAATGACTAAAAACTGAGAAGAAACTGGACTAAAAGTCAACATCTGAAAACTCTAGGGAGAAGCACAGACTTAGACCAACAGCCCAACACATGGACACCCTGCTTGCCAAAAACCTCTGATGAAGAAGGGGTTGCAGAAAGATTAGAATCATAGAATCATCAAGGTTGGAAGAGACCTTTAAGGTCATCACATCCAACTGTTGACCAGCACTACCACTGTAACCCCTAAACCCTAAACCATATCCTCCAGCGCCAGATCCAGATGCATCTAAAACACTTCTAGGGATGGTGACTCCATCTCCCTGGGCAACTCCCTATTCCAGTGCCTGAACACCCTAACAATGAACATTTTTGTCTAGTATCTAATCTGAATCTCCTCTGTCTCATCAAAAAAAGTCCTCTCACTGTAGACACGGCAGAAGAGACCATCTCCCACCTCACTACAACCTCCTTTCAGGCAGAGCTAGAGCTTCCATGAAGGATAAAAGAAAATGCTCACAGATTTTGAGAGCTACAATCAAACAAGACCTTTTCCCCTTGGGTTAGGTGTTCTATGGTATATAAGGATGCTTTTAAAATGAACCTGTTTTAGTATTATTAGTGCCCATGAAAATAAAAGCATACCCCGAGTTTCTGTGGTGATATGAAGTCCTCTCTGCTAAGTTTAAGATAAAATAGTCCAGGATAGACAAAAAGCAAACACGTTGATGTGGTTGAACCTTCAAAAGACAAGTAAGATTTTACTTAGAGCAGGCTGGAAGTATATTAGCTTATCATAATACCGATTTTTCTGATGAAAGTTAAAAAAAACCCCAAACCAATCACCACAAGAACTTACCTACTACTCCAAATACATTTTTAATGTCTGGCACATACATGGCAAACAAAACAACAACTGTATTCAGTGCTAACGTGACAAGGATATGGCAAATCCACGATGCAGGAAGATGAGAGAGAAACACCATCAACACAGCTTTCCTTGCCTGCACAACACAAAGAGGAACATTCTGGGGGTAAACACATACACACACATATATTTTGATCTCAACTTCCTAACCTTAAGAATTACATCATTCCAGATGTGAAAGAACATTTTCAAAATCAAAAATTTCATGATAGTTTAATGCTTTGTCTTGCTGTAGCTCAGAGTTTAATTTATTGCTTGATTAAAGCAAGATTTACCACGTGGGCATTAGGCTTAAGGAATTACTCCTTTTTTTGCAGGGACAAAAGAAGGCCTGGGGGATAGTGCTTTGGCTCTGAGTACGTTTGGTAGCAAATGTCAATGTGTTGCCAACTGATACATAACCTATACAATACTTCTATACACACAGATTTCAATGCATAATTATTTTTGGTCCTAACTGAATGAATTTTCAGCTCAACCACAGTATTGATGAACTGAAGCAGGTCCTTTTTTTTGGTGAAATAGGTCAATATGTGTTTTTAATTTACAATTAAATTGAGTTTCAAGTATAAGTCTGTTTGTGTGTGGGTGCTTGCATGTAGAAAGGAAAAACCAAGTCAGCAAAACTCAATTTAAGAGAGGGGGGGGGAAAAAATCAAACTAAATAAACTTTAGAAGTTCTGAATTCCCTAAATTAAAAACAATGCTGTGGGCTAGTTTTAATCTGAGATCTGTCTCAAGAGCACAAATTAGCTTAGTGGTTAGTTGTTATTTCGGAGCTTTCATGGAACATATGCAAATATGTGGTCTTTGATCAATCACTTGACAAGTGAATAAGATACACAAGACTAGATGTGACTCAAATATTGCAGTCTGCAAAGCATTAGCATTGCCAGTGCTCCCTGCCAGCTCCAGAACACTGAGGAGTACTTACTGGGAAGTGGATTAGAGGCACTGTCAGAAGCACAGCAAAGAGAATGGCCACTCTAACAGTCATGATGACCATATCATGGGGCAGGTACCTGGAGTAACCTTGCAGCAGTTCAGAGTCCACTTTGTCTGAAAACAAGAATTAATTGCTCTGTTAATCATTTGAGACCTAAGACAATTAGCCAGGTATATTAAGCTGATATTCAAATGGATCCACGTGCTTGTGACTAATGCAGAGACAAGGGAGATGCAGACACACAACACTCTGCATTACTGATACACCAGGATGTATAACCTGCAGAAGAATGCAAAACTTTCAGGAGCAAGTCCTGGCAGAGCCTCTGCTGAAGCCAAAGCTGCCTGAAGAGAAGACACAAATATGAAGGAGAGAGCATTAAAAGGAAAGATGATGTGACAGGAAGCCAAGTGTACAGTAAAACTCATTCCATGTCTCTGACACAGTCAACACCAGAGAATTTTGGTTGAACTAGAAGCCAGAAACAAATTAAATTTTGCTAAATTGACTGAATTGCATTTCCTCTTTCCCCCCTCAGAAACATTAAGTGAAATGCAAGGCAAAATTTCAAGCAGCAATTCCAATTCAAAGGAAGAAAGCAATGTTCAAAACTCTACTGGATGCAGCTCACAATATCCTGCTGGATGGCACAGAGAAGGATAAATAGCACCAGTGGGCCAAAAAAGGATGGATCAGGGATGAATCCCTCACCTTTGACTTTCTGTTCTTCGCTAAGTTAACAGCAAAAATCAGAGCCCTAAGAGTGCTCTGCTACCCTGACTTTTCTGTTGCTTTGACAGAGCTTGGCTCTGCTTTTTTGGACTTCAGAATGGACAAAAAGAGGTCCAGTCCAGTTGCTCTGCGAAGTTTCAGATTCCCAGAAAACAGAAGAAGCCATCTGAAGGAGAGAGATGAAACATGCCTCATTTCAAAGAGGGAAGTCTTGTTTTCAATTTAAAATAAAATGTTTTACATTTCCTTGGACTGGTGTTTTAGAGCAGGGAACAGATTCTCTCTGTTTAAAGAAGTAAATTAATTAAACAAGACAATCAAAAAGTGAAAAGGAGAAGAAGCTTGCAAGGGGAACAAACAAGCAAACAAAACTCTCTTACAGACATCACCACTGATTCCAGCATTTCAGGCTCTTGAAACTAAGAGTTACTAAAAGAAATTAAACCTGCAGGAAACCAAAACCATTCCCAGTGCAACAGACTAAAAGACTATGGTCACGACAGGGTCTTGTCCCAAAGAAATCATGACAGTGAAGGTAAGAGGAACTGGGATGGTTTCCAGGACTATTCTTTTTACCCCCTTCCTATACCACTGATTCCAGCATTTCAGGCTCTTGAAACTAAGAGTTACTAAAAGAAATTAAACCTGCAGGAAACCAAAACCATTCCCAGTGCAACAGACTAAAAGACTATGGTCACGACAGGGTCTTGTCCCAAAGAAATCATGACAGTGAAGGTAAGAGGAACTGGGATGGTTTCCAGGACTATTCTTTTTACCCCCTTCCTATTGAGATTTCATCACAGATGGTT